>NC_058132.1:180853042-180895889 GCF_016433145.1 Gracilinanus agilis | reverse complement strand
CTACCAAAACAAACACAGCAATTATATGAAAACAACTACAAAACACTTTCCAAACAAATAAAACTGGATCTAAACAATTGGAAAGCCATTGATTGCTCATGGGTAGGACAAGCTAACATAATAAAAATGACAATTCTACCCAAATTAATTTACCTATTTAGCGCCATACCTATCAAGCTACTAAAAAACTTCTTTACTGAATTAGAAAAAAACTATAACAAATTTCATTTGGAATAACAAAAGATCAAGAATATCAAGGGAAATAATGAAAAAAAATGTGAAGGAAGGGGGCCTAGCAGTACCAGATATTAAATTATTCTATAAAGCAGCAGTCATCAAAATAATATGGTACTGGCTAAGAGACAGAAGGGAGGATCAGTGGAATAGACTTGAGGTTAATGACATCAGCAAAACAGTGTATGATAAACCCAAAGTGCCCAACTTTTGGGACATGAATCCACTATTTGACAAAAACTGCTGGGAAATTTGGAAAACAATATGGGAGAGATTAGGTTTAGATCAACATCTCACACCCTACACCAAGACAAATTCAGAATGGGTGAATGACTTGAATATAAAGAGGGAAACCATAAATAAGTTAAGTGAACACAGAATAGTATAATTGTCAGATCTCTGGGAAAGGAAAGACTTTAAAACCAAGCCAAGAGTTAGAGAAAATTACAAAATGTAAATTAAATGGTTTTGATTATATTAAACTAAAAAGCTTTTGTAGAAACAAAAATAATGTAGTCAAAATCAGAAGGGAAACATCAAATTGGGAAAAAATCTTTATAACAAAAAACTCTGACAGGGGTCTAATCACTCAAATATACAAGGAGTTAAATCTACTGTATAAAAAATCAAGCTATTCCCCAATTGATAAATGGGCGAGAGACATGAATAGGCAGTTTTCAGGTAAAGAAATCAAAAGTATCAATAAGCACATGAGAAAGTGTTCTAAATCTCTAATAATTAGAGAAATGCAAATCAAAACAACTCTGAGGTATCACCTCACACCTAGCAGATTGGCTAAAATGAAAGAAGGGGAGAGTAATGAATGCTGGAGGGGATGTGGCAAAATTGGGACATTAATGCATTGTTGGTGGAGTTGTGAACTGATCCAACCATTCTGGCTGGCAATTTGGAATCATGCTCAAAGGGCTATAAAAAAATGCCTGCCCTTTGATCCAGCTATACCATTGTTGGGTTTCTACTCCAAAGAGATCATAAGTAAACAGACTTGAACAAAAATATTTATAGCTGTGCTTTTTGTGGTGGCAAAAAACTGGAAAATGAGGGGATGCCCTTCAATTGGGGAATGGATGAACAAATTATGGTATATGCTGGTGATGGAATACTATTAAAAGGAATAATAAACTGGAGGAGTTCCAGGGGAACTGGAAAGACCTCCGGGAACTGATGCAGAGTGAAAGGAGCAGAGCCAGAAGAACACTATACACAGAGACTGATATACTATGGTAAAATTGAATGCAATGGACTTCTGTACCAGCAGCAATGCAATGACCCAGGACAATTCTGAGGGATTTTTGGTAAAGAACGCTACTGACATTCAGAGGAAGGACTGCAGGAGAGGAAACATATAAGAAAAACAACTGCTTGAACGCATGGGTCGGGGTGGACATGATTGAGGATGTAGACTCGAAACTACCACACCAATGCAACTATGAACAATTTGGAAATAGGTCTTGAACAAGGACACATGATAAAACCAGTGGAAATGTGCGTCGGCCATGGGTGGGGAAAGTGTGTGTGGGGGGGAAGGGGAAAGTAGCAGCATGAATCATGTAACCATGTTAAAAATGAAGATTAAAAAAAATAAAAAAAAAATAAAAAAAATCTTCATCTATCACATTCTCTTCAGTTCTCAAAAGGGCAAAAATCTGTTCTAAATACTGTTTAGTTAAGGAACAAAATGTTAGCAAGGGTTATTTGAAGATCATGAGTAAAGTGAAATAAACTTAATTTAAAACACTACTTTATATTAAATGGAGGATTCTAGTAATCGTATTGATATTAATACTAATTCTTGTTTGCTTTGCAAAGTAATCTTTCAGTTTAACCTCTCTGTCCACTCTTTTTTTTTTAATTTTAAACCCTTAACTTCTGTGTGTATTGACTTATAGGTGGAAGATTGGTAAGGGTAGGCAATGGGGGTCAAGTGACTTGCCCAGGGTCACACAGCTGGGAAGTGTCTGAGGCTGGATTTGAACCTAGGACCTCCTGTCTCTAGGCCTGGCTCTCAATCCACTGAACTACCCAGCTGCCTCCTCTGTCCACTCTTGAACTAAAGTTTCACTAATATTTTAAGATGAAAGATCAAAATGATTCATATGTCCTTGCCTGAGGAATCTGATTTTTATTTGAGGTAACAGGATGCTTAAATCATTGATCAAATGCTTATACTAAAAACCAAATATACCAAATATAGCTAAGTGATTACTCAAAGGTTTGGGGTGGTAGGTAGTCCACAAGAGAACATTTTTTTTTTTGGAAAAAGCATCATTCGCTAAACCAAAAGCAAAAACATTTATAGAAGTCAGCACAATATGTACAAGCCGTCAGCTCTGAGTTAACAAAAACATCCTTCTTACCGCCTCTCTCACCCACTCCCTCTCTTTCTCAGGTTTTTTTTTTCAGTTTATAGATGACTGGTTTTCAAAAACTGTGCTTACTGACCGGTAACTCAAACATTCCCATAAATGGCTTTTGCTTCTCTGAATGAGTGTTTTTCTTTCAGAATCAGACAGTACTGGGTAATTCAATTGCCCAATCTAAGGTTTAGTGGAAAAGGACCATGGTTTACATACAGAGAGCATCATTTAGATATGATGCACCTGGCATTTGTGAAATAGAAGTTTTTTAGAAACTAATTTTAATAAAATATATATTAAAAGAAAACAAGCCCAAGCACCTTCATTTCATCAATGGATATACTATAACATATTCTTGTTTTGGTTTTATTGACTACTAATCATACTGAATTAATTGATTGATTCATTTATTTAAGAGTTAAAGTAAGTGTTCTGTACAATGACCTAGGTTAGTCAGTAGAGTACAAGAAGAAAAAAAATATGACCTTATCCTCATGGAGATTACAATCTAGTAATAAACACTTCAAGAACAAAGATTAGATCAAGCATTTTTTTAGAATACACAAATATTCAGTGGAGTATGAAGATGATAAAATGGTTACAAGGTAGTTTTTTTAGTTAACATATCAATAGAAAAAATGATTCATGCTAGGGATAGGGGAGATTTTATAAAGTTAGTAGTTAATGGTCTGGATCCATAATTTCATCAGCATGGGGAACTCTAGAAATAAGAACTTCTCTTTATCTGTCCAGACTATCAACTATAGAATCTTGGAAAATTGTCTGTGACACTGAGAGGTTAAATAACTTACTATAGTTAATATAGTAGGTGTCAGAGGAAAGAGCTGAAACCAGGGCAATGTGCTGTATTGCCTCTTTAGGAACATATACAGTGATTAAAATTCTGGAGATGGGCCTGCTCTAATGTAAATAATATTCTGAGAGTTAAGAAATTTAAAGTATGGGCTTCTAGGAATCTGATTTTTCCTGTCTAGATGAGAGCTGCGAAGGTGAATTATCTGCAACTGTGAACTCTGTGTACAGAGAAGGGAGGGCTCAGGAGCAGTAATTTATAGTTGTCTAGCCAGATAATGTAAGGCTGAGGCCATGGGGGTTGACTACCTTTATTAATCCTCATCATCTACCTACTCTCACAGTTTGATCTGGGTTCATTACTCTAAGGTTATTTGTCTCCTACACAGGGGAACAAGGTTCCCAATGTTTCAATATCACCCCCAACTCAGCATCTGAGGACATATCCTATTTTTTACTCTAGTTTAAAGGGTCCTCCCTATCTGGAAGGAAGTAAAATAAGGTAGCTAGAGTACAAACATATATCGACTATGCAACAGATGGCTTTATTCCCACAGAGGAAGGGAATTGCAAAGCAATGAAGAATCAGAGAATGGAGTACAATTATTTGGCAAGTTTATATGCAAGGTTGATTTGGATCTTTGTGGCAAAGCTGTTCATTAGCTATTTTACATTTCACCTCCACTGAATGCAGCTGATCAATGCCAAATAGGCTCCTCATTTCTCCCAGTGATTTTTCTCTCTGTGGGCAACTCTTTCCCTCTCAGTTGGTCTGCTGGTGTTGCTGCTACAATCAGGGCCACAACTACCCTTGTTTCAGTTACCATTCCACTCAGATGTCTGGGAAGAGAGAGTGATGCCAGCTACTTTTTCAAGACTTCACAAATCTATGTAGTCAAGGAAAAAAAGTGGAAACAAGAGGTGCTTCCATAGTAGATGAAGACTTTCTTTGAAAGCTAAAAGCTGTGTGTGTGTGTGTGTGTGTGTGTGTGTGTGTGTGTGTGTGTGTGTGTGTGAAGGACATCTCACCAACAGCACCATTCCTCCAGAGTTTCGAGAATCCTCCTTATATCCAGAGGCCTGGAGGATTGAGACTCCTGAAGGGTGGAGTTACTCCTTTAACATATTCACAGTTTTCACTCTGCAGCTGATAAAAAAAATTGTCCTCATGACAGAAAGGAAGGGGATATCAGAACACATGCTTTGAAGAGGGGGAATAATGGGAAAGCAATTCATCATACACCCTTAAGGGAATACTACAGAGTATTTATGTTTCTTAGGAAAACACTCACTAAGGAAGGACAAGAATATTTTTGATGGATACTTGTGGTAATGGCAGTGGACATTAAAATGACCATTGGAAACATGTTTATGGGATGAGCATCCAGATTCAGATCTCTCCTGGGCATTTTCCTGGTCATGTTTAGCTGTTGTTATTTTAGAGCAGTTAGCTGAACAAAAGTGAAAAGAGCTCTATAGAATTTCTATAGAATTGTACTCCTTAGAAATATGAGAGAAATTTATACATAATCTGTGAAGAGAAGACTTGGAGAGTGGGTGGGAAGTGGAGTGGGAACATAGTTGATGATTATTGTTTTTCTGATATAATGGAGAGAAGATTCTTATCCAGGTAGACTGGGCTAGATAGTTCATGAGATAGATCCCTTTCAACTCTAAAAAATATGATTTTGTGATTTATTGTCATATACTTAATACTAGTATCCAGGACAGTAGGTGGGGAGTAGGCCAGTTTAGAAACTTGCCTCTGGGGCATCTGTGACAGTGCATTGTGAGCAATTAGTTAGTTCAATGTAAGCAAGTAACAGGTCTTTGAGTCAGTGTGCAATCAATGGGATGTGAATCAGTTCTTTGTCAGTGGAGTGAGCATCAGAAACTATATGGTTGTTGTAGTGGAGGAGAGTCTGTTCCAGTGTGAATATATGGGCAATTGGTGGGTAAATTTTTTACCTCTGGGTGGGAATCTTTGGATGGATTGCGAGGATGGTGAAAATGGGAGTTGGGGTTACAAGGTGGGCTTTGAGCCAGGAGAGTGAATGCATTCTCGCTCACAGTGGTGATTTTTATATAACAGCAGTTTGGGGACCATGATGATAGAACTCTGGTAGATGTGATAGGAAATTGGAAGTTTTGAATCTTTAATTTGAAAAAGAGATCACCTGGGATTTCAAGATCATACCTAGAGCTAGAGACAAAATTCAAGTAAGTGTATGTCTGTGTGTTGTGTGCGTGTGTTAATAATAGATTTTACTTTACAACTCATCTTTACTTTATGATGTTCCTTGAATCTTTTCACATTTTAAGCTGCATTTGATGTATTTGTTGACTGTGACCTGCAGACCACCTCTTTTGTCATGTCCTTTAGGGATAGCTAAATAGCACAGTGGATGTCCAGTGTCAGGAAGCTTTGAGTCCAAATGTACTCTCAAATACTTACTACCTGTGTGACTCTGGAAAAGTTCCTTAATCTTGTTTCCTCATCTGTAAAATGAGTTGGAGAAGAAAATGGAAAACCACTCCCATATCTTTGCCAATAAAACACCAGATAGGATCTTGAAGATTCAGGCACAACTGAAAACATCTGAATAACCTTTAGGGAAATTCCAATATCCATTTTCATTGCCTCCTAAGTGCCTGAAAGTTTTATTCCTCATGTGTGATTATGAACCAATATCCATGAATTACAATATCCAACATTAAGGAGTAAAACATTTTTGCCCAATTCTCAGGAACATTTCCTTATTGGCCAACAACATATGAATGTAATTGAAACTAATCTAGGCAGCTCAGCATCTTCTAATTCTTTTTTATGCTGCAGTAAGAATCTAAGTTGTTTACCAAACAACATATATTCTACTACTTCTTTGAGAAATACTCTGTCTCCATAGCTTGTGCCTTATGAGCAGTCAATTCTATATCAACTTTCAAAGGAAGGCTTGTCTCCTAACTGATCAATTTAGCATAGAGATATGCTATAATTTTTTAGAGCTCTGGAACAAAAGCATTATCCATTGAGACACAATTATTCATGAAAAGCAAATCAGAAATATACTTCAAGGAAACCTCTGAATAACTTTGTGTCGCTGGTCAAATGCCTTTGTAGATGCTGTTTTGGCATCCTTGCCTGGTCATGTATGAGTTTAATTGTAGCTATGATGTCACAGTTTAGACAAGCAGTTTGATTGATTCAAGGGTCTAAATTATACCTGAGAAGTTGACTTAGTAAATATAGAAACAGAGCAAGGAGGCAAAGGAAGTCGTATACCAAAGTTTAGGAAGGACACTCAGAAACTGGGGAATATGTACAGGAGGGAAATCCAGATGGTAAAATGGCCTTGATTTTATGTCAGAAGAAGATAAGATTGGAGTCAATCAATAAGCATTTGTATGCATAAGGCACTGTTAGGTTTTGGGCAAAGAAAGACAAAAATTTACTTTGCGACCCTGGGTAAGTCATGTAGCCTTTGTGTATCTCAGTATTCCCATTTGTAAACATGGGGATAATAATAGCACTTACACCTCAAGATTGTTGAGAGGAATAAATGATATAACATTAGTAAAGCACCATAAAAATGACTATAATCCCCTTTGCTGGATTGTCATCTTTCTTCTACTCATTAGGGATTTGAATTACCCATGTTGCCCAAAACAATGTCCTGGGACCTCTTCTCTTCCCTCTTTATATGGTCTAAATGATCTCATTAGATCTGAAAGGTTTGATTGTCATCTTTTTCAAATTTATATAGTCCTAATCTCCTTGAATTTCAGTCCTCTTATCAATTGTGTTGGACATCAGAATTTCTAAATTATAATATCCAAAGTGGAAAAAATTATATTTCTCCCAAAATTTATCTCACTTTCAAACTTATTTTTTTCTTATGAGGGTATCATCACCTTTTCAGTTACCCATGTATTCAATTTTCAGTCCTATTGTACGTTGCCTTTCACTTAGTAGGTACAAAAAACTATTTTCAATTGAACTGAATTTTAATCTTAAATTTGCTGTGTTTTCCATTACAGCATGCTGCCTCTACTTTTATTTATTTTTGTTTTCAAAAGTGCTTTTTGTGCAAAACTTCATTTAAAATATTCCTTTTTGAGAAAAAAATGTCATTGAAAAACCTCCCATGCAATTCCAGAAAATGGAATATTTTCACTATGTTATGATTTTAGAATGTCTTCCACTATCAAGTCTGATTATAATTATAGTTAAAAGTCACTTAATCCATGTGCAACTCTGCACATTGGCATATGGTCATCTTAGATAATGACATAACTGGTAAATACCAAGTGTGAATATCAATGCCAGGATGAAAGTTCTCTGGTTACTAATTAGTGATGGAAAAAACCCCTAAAAATAAGTATTTAATGACATGGGGAAGAAGTCAGGTAGCCATGTGCATTTCACTTTAATTTTCTTAATCTTCTTGCATGTGAATGTCTTGTCTTTCTGGGAAGTGAGGACTTTGCTTATAAAACTCAGGAAATTTCCTTTGACCATGAATCTAGGAAATGCCTAATGATATTTTTTTTGGCCAGACAGTTTTAATCTCTCCTTTCTGGCCTTATCCAAAGGATACATATCAAAAACTTTTCTCTCACTGCTCTCCCCAAATATTCGAATTGAAAGCTTTGTGACAATTCTAGTACAGTAACACCCCAAGGAACTTTACAAATATTTTGGTTTTATTGGATTTTTTGTATTTTATGGAACTGCAAGAAGTGGATTTTAGGGTGGAGCTTGTAAATCTTTTTTGTATTCAGAGTAATTATATCTCTATTTTTATCAAGAGGAAACTAAGTGGCACAGTAGATAGAGTTCTGGACCTAGAGACAGGAAGACTCATTTCCCTGAGTTCAAATCTGGCCTCAGACATTTATTAGCTATGTGGCCCTGGGCAAGTCATTTATCCCTGTTTGCCTCAGTTTTCTTATTTGTAGAATGATTCTAGTATATTTGACAAGAAAACTCTATTTAGAGTTATAAAGAGTTGGACATGTATGAAACAACTGAAAATCTATACAAATATATAAATACTTACATTTACATGTGTAAATGCATATATTTACATATGCATTTTGTAGAGGTTTTCAACCCACTGTATCATAGTCTTGAGACAGTTGCATGGAATAGAAATAGCTGGGGTTTTTTAATTCTATTTCTAAAGCTTTTTGAGTTTTAAGTTATTTTTAATTAGCAATTTGGGCTTTAAATTTCATTCCCAGTAAGTTAAAAAGAAAAACTTTTTCTGAGATGATTAAGATGATTTTCAGCAAAAAAAAAAATTGTTTTGAAATAAAAATTTAGCACATGTTCTTGAGTTACTATCCCAATCCATAAATATTGGTGGATTTGAGAGCCCCCTACTTAATACACACTCCCCTTACTGATTAACCTTTAATATCAATTAGTTATCAGATTTAGTTAGCTTTCTGAAAATATATTTACTAAAGTTATATAATAAGAACATAAAATTCACATCTCCCAAAAGCCTATGACATACTCTTTCACCAGTGCCTATGGGATCTAGGTAGAAATGGATTCAAGTCTAATGAACTTACATATAAATGGGGATGGTAAACAGTTAACTCACAGTTCTTGGCTATTTGAAGTCTATTTCTCTCTTTTATGATGGATACTCATAAAATTCTCTTTAGCTTTGTCTAAATCTTCTCACAAAAATGTAACTTCCTCATTGAGTCTTAAAGCTGTCTTTGCTCTAATGTGTCTAGTTTGTCTTTGGTTGCTGTTGACTTTTTAAATGTTGGGGGAAAATCTTAAAAGATAAAATTTAATATGATAAACTTTATGTTTAAAATATAAAATATTGATTCTTTGGTTGTTATCAAACACCAACATTATATGTATATATCAAAAAAGGACCTACACTTGGATTCAAATAATTGAATTCATAAAGATAAATTAAAAGAAATATTGCTAGATAACAAAGTTTCTGTGAAAAAAAAAAACGTCTGGGAGTGTTAGGAGCCTGCTCACAAAATTTGTAAATGATGAAATATGGTGGCCAGATTTAGATTTGGAAGAGAGTGAGGAAACATCTTTCTACCTCTTTTCTTTACAGATGAGGAATCTAAAGCCCATTATGATTAAAGCCTTGCCAAAGGTTACCAAAGTAGTAATTGCAAAGGCATGGATTGGAAATAAGGTTCTCTGACTACAAATCTAGTTCTTCATCTACTGTACTATCCGTTCCACTTTTCATAGTGTTTTTGGATCCTAAATGTGATCCATTTTTTTCAATATTTGGATCTTCCTTTTTTTCCTTTCATTGTGTCATTTGTAATTTTTTTTACTTATTATTTATGCTGTTTTCAAAGACAGTTATAGAAATGTTGAATAGGACGAAGATCAATTCCTTGGGAATCTCAGAGAGAAACATTCTTCTTAGTTATCATCTACTCATTAATGAAAATTCTTTGAGCTCATGCATTTGATTATTCAAGCAGTTCTAAATCCAACTAATTGCACTGTAATTATGCAAAACCAATTTCTTTTTTAATTCAAGGAAGAGAATGGAGTTGGGACATCTCAAATGCTCCAATTTTAAGAGTAAACTTTTCTATGTAACCTATAGATCTAGTCTTAGGAGCCAAAAGTTCCAATAGATTATTTCTTCTTCCTCTATGACCCTATATACAGGTCATCAGTGTAAATCCAATTCTCCTATATGCTTACATAGGCTATGTTATATGATTCCTCACAAACTCTCTATTTTTGAAAAATGCAAAATAAGAGACTATGTAAATACTGAGAAAATTATAAATCTTTAGAAAAATTAGAAATTTTAGAATAATTTATCTTGAAAAAGAGGAAGTGAATTTCCCTTATGAAACAACAATTTTATGGGCAGTTTATAACTTTTAATTGTAGTTATTTGGAGTTATATATTTATTTAGAAAAATTTCTCTCAGAAAAAAAATTTTTGAATTTTCATTTCAAATGAACATAAATAATGGGTTGGCCTCATATTCACAAGAACTTCCCTTTGGGACTGTATTTAAGAAAAAATAATTTCTTCCAAAGTGACTTTTGACATAGGAAAACTTAACCCAATGGAAGAAAAAATGATATAAAGGTCTCTGATTCCTTTAAATATGTAGTAACACCAATAATCAATCAGATATATTTGTTAATTATTATATGAGCTCTATAATGGGAGCTTGTCTGCTGTCATAAGGGGATGTAGTAAGGAGAGCTGAAGAACCGTGTCCTTCGTAAATGTTAGCTACTATTAATACATTTTTGTGGACTGCAGGTTGGTGCAAATATCTAGGGGAACAACACAGCAATTTGCAATTAGAGGTCCTGTATCCTTTTATTCAATAACTTGAATTCTAGAAATTCTAGAACTTAAATAGCAAATATTGTTATATTATGGGAAGAAAAGTATATAAGGTCAATATATTCATAGATGTTTTATTCATAATTGAAAAAGGTGGAAATATCCCCAGTAGTCAATAATTGGAGAATAGCTTACCATATGGCATATTATAATATGGTGGTATCAGTCTCAAATAGAAATTAGTCCCCTGAAATAATAAATGTAACTTTTTCAGATCATAATGCAATAAAAATTATATATAACAAGGGTTCATGGGAAGGCAAATTTAAAATTAGTTGGAAATTAAGTAATCTAATTCTTAAAAACTGGTGGATCAAAAAAGAAATCATAAAAACCATTACAGACTTCATTAAAGAGAATGACAATGAGGAGACAACATATCAAACCTATAGGATACAGCCAAAGCAGTATTCAGTGGAAAAGTTGTATCTCTAAGTGTCTATAGCAACAAAATAGAGGGAGGAGATCAATGAATTAGGCTTGAAACATTAAAAATTAGAAAAATAACAAATTAAAAATCCCAACATAAAAACTAAATTGGAAATCCTAAAAATTTAAGGAGAAATTAATAAAATCAAATTTAAAAGAACTATTGAATTAATAAATAAAACTAGGAGCTGGCACTTTGAAAAAACAAATAAAATAGATGAAGTACTGGTTAATGTAATAAAAAAAGAAAAAAGAGAATCAAATTAAAAGTATCAAAGAAGAAAGGGGTGATCTCACCTTTCATGAAGAGGAAATTAAGGTAATCATTAAGAACTATTTTGCCAAATTATATGTCAATAAATATGATAATCTAGGTGAAGTGGATGAATAGTTACAAAAATATAAATTGCCTAGATTAACAAGAGAGGAAATAGAATACTTTAATAATCCCATCTCAGGACTTCCAGGTTAAGATGGCTGCAGAATAGAAGCAGGTTGCTTTACTCTCCTCACAAGCAACCACCAGCATAGGACAAAAAACCCAAATCTAGATGAATGAAGGGACCCCATAATAGAGCGCAGCATTGAAGGTATGTGTGATCTGGGCATTTCCACACTATAAGGTGGGGAAATAGTTCCCATCAAAATGCAAGTTGACCAACCCCACCCCCACCCCACCCACAGTACTAGAGTCTGAGGCTGTGCACCAGAGTTAGAGTGAGCTGGGGGCCAAAATCTAGCTTCTTGGCATCTAACTGGGACCACCAGGAGCTTGCCCCTGAGAGCAGCAAGACCTGACACCCCACGAGGCTAGAGAGCGTAGACCTTGGGTGAGGGAGTGGAGCAGAGAGAGGCAGTGGACAGTGGAAGCAACTCAGTGCGCTGAGACAGAGGGGAGAAACTTAGGTGGAGGAGCAAGCATGGGCCAATTTCCAAGCTCTGGACAGCTGACTAGGACCACCGAGGGCTTGACCCTGAGAACAGCTAGACTAGAGACCCTAGGAGGCTGGGGAGCATAGATCTTGGGTGCAGGAGTGAAGCTGAGAAGGGCCGTGGACAACAGAGGCCTAACAGACAGTGGAAGCCAGGAGACTGTCAAAGTAGTCTCAGGCAAAAACTGCTCCTTAGCTCTATACACAAAGAGTCTGCCTGCCTCACTCAGACTTCTAGCTGAGAAAGCATAGTGATGACAAGCAAAGCCTAAGAAATAACCATCAGAAAGACTAAGAAAAAAGCCCTAACACTTGATAACTTTTGCACAGAAAAAATCCAGAAAGCAGAGGAGGACAAGTAATTAAAGACATCCAAACCTTCCTCAAAAAATGGAAATTGGTCACAAGCTCTTGAAGAGTTCAAATCAGATATCATAAGAAAGATGGAAGAGATCTGGCGAGAAAAGTGGGAAATAGTTCAAAAAGAAAATAACAGTTTAAAAGGCAGAATTTCACAATTGGAAATTGAGGATCATAAATCAAATGAAAAGAAAAGCAAATTGAAGACCAGAAATGACCAGCTAGAAGCCATGGAGAGCCAGAGAGATGAGAAGGAAAAGGAAAACAAAAAGATTATATTCAAAAACCAGTCTTTAAAGGCTAGAATTGAACAAGTAGAAGCCAATGATCTCACAAGACAGCAAGAATTAATAAAGCAAAGTCAAAAGAGTGACAAAATAGAAGGAAACATGAAATATCTCAATGAGAAGATGACAGATCAAGAAAACAGGTTTAGAAAAGACAACTTGAGAATTATTGGTCTTCCGGAAAAATCAGAGACAAATAGAAATTTAGATATCATACTACAAGAATTTATCCAAGAAAACTACCCTAATGTCCTTGAACAAGAGGGCAAAATAGACAATAAAAGAGCCCATAGAACACCCTCTATACTAAATACACAGAAGACAACCCCCAGGAATGTAAGAGCTAAATTCAAAAGTTTCCAAGTTAAGGAGAAAATATTACAGGAAGCCAGAAGGAGACAATTCAGATATCAAGGAACACCAATCAGAATTACTTAGGATCTGGCTGGCTCCACACTACAAGACCACAAGGCTTGGAACATGATATTCAGAAAGGCAAGAGAATTGGGTCTACAACCAAGGGTTGCCTACCCATCAAAACTGACTATACACTTCCAGGGGAAAGAATGGGCATTCATCAAGATAGAAGATTTCTAAGTATTTGCACAGAAAAGACCAGGACTAAATGGAAAGTTTGATATCCAACCACAAAAATGAAGAGAAATATGAAAAGGTAAATAATAAAGAGAGGAGAAAGAAAGAAAAATCTTAACTTTAAATTTCTTTCTTCAAGGACTTCAATGAGATGAAATTATTTGTATTCCTACATGGAGAAATGTTATGTATAATTTTTAAAAATTGTATTCACTCTTATAGTAATTAGAAAAATTAGTCAACTTTAAGAAAACCATTTACATAATTGACCATATCAACCAGCAAGCCAACAAAAACCACATGATTATCTCAATAGATGCTTAAAAAGCCTTTGACAAAATACAACACCCATTCTTACTGAAAACACTAGAAATTTTAGGAATAGAAGGGCCTTTCTTAAAAATAATAAATGGTTATTATTGATATATATTGAAAACCATCAAAAAACGTCATCTGTAAGGGGGATGAATTATAAGCATTCCCAATAAGATCAGGAGTGAAAAAAGGACGCCTATTGTCACCTTTATTATTTAATATTGTACTGGAGACACTAGCAGTAGCAATTAGAGAAGAAAAAGAAATTGAAGGTATTCAAATAGGCATTGAGGAGACCAAGCTATCACTCTTTGCAGCTGATATGATGGTCTACTTAAAAAATGCTAGAGAATGAACTAAAAATTTAATGGAAATAATCAACAAATTAAGTAAAGTTGCAGGCTACAAAATAAACGCATATAAATCATAAGCATTTTTATACATTTCCAACACATCGCAGCAGGAAGAGTTAGAAAGAGAAATTCCATTTAAGATCACTCTAGACAATCTAAAATACTTAGGAATCTATCTGCCAAGACAAACACAATAATTATACGAACACAACTACAAAACCCTTTTGCACACAATTAAAAATAGATCTAAATAATTGGAAAAACATTGATTGCTCATGGGTAGGATGAACTAACATAATAAAAATGACCATCCTACTCAAATTAATTTACTAATTTAGTGCCATACCTATCAAACTACCAAAAAACGTTTTTTACTGAATTAAAAAAAGCTATATAACAAAGTTCATTTGGTAGAACAAAAGACCAAGATTATCAAGGGAAATAATGAAAAAAATATGAAGGAAGGTGACCTAACAGTACCAGACCTTAAACTGTACTATAAAGCAGGAGCCATCAAAACAATATGGTACTGGTGAAGAGACAGAAGGGAGGATAAATGGAATAGACTAAGGGTAAGCGACCTCAGTGAGACAATTTATGATAAAAGCAAAGAACCCAGCTTTTGGGACAAAAACCAACTATTTGACAAAACTGCTGGGAAAATTGGAAAACAACATGGGAGAGATTGGATCTAGATCAACATCTCACACCCTTTACCAAGATAAACTCAGAATGGGTGAATGGCTTGAATATAAAGAAGGAAACTATAAGTAAATTAAGTGAGCACAGAATAGTATACTTGTCAGATCTCTGGGAAAGGAAAGATTTTAAAACCAAGCAAAAGATAGAAAAAGTTACAAAATGTAAAATAAATAATTTTGACTACATTAAACTAAAAAGTTTTTGTACAGACAAAACCAATGCTACCAAAAGTAGAAGGGAATGGGGGCAGCTGGGTAGCTCAGTGGAGTGAGAGCCAGGCCTAGAGACAGGAGGTCCTAGGTTCAAACCTGGCCTCAGCCACTTCCCAGCTGTGTGACCCTGGGCAAGTCACTTGACCCCCATTGCCCACCCTTACCAATCTTCCACCTATGAGACAATACACCGAAGTACAAGGGTGTAAAAAACAAAAACAAAAACAAAAAAAAAAAACAAAAGTAGAAGGGAAGCAACAAATTGGGAAGAAATCTTTATAGGGAAAACTCAGCCAAAGGTCTAATTACTCAATTATACAAGGACCTAAATCAATTGTACAAAAATCAAGCCATCTCCCAATCAATAAATGAGCAAGGGCAATTCTCAGATAAAGAAATCAAAACTAATGATAAGCACATGAGAAAGTGTTCTAAATCTCTAATAATTAGAGACATGCAAATCAAAAGAACTCTGAGGTATCACCTCACACCTAGCAGATTTGTTAAAATGACAGCAAGGGAGAGTAATGAATATTGGAGGGGATGTGGCAAAATTGGGACATTAATGCATTGCTGGTGGAGTTATGAACTGATCCAACCATTCTCGATGTTAATTTGGAATTATGCTCAAAGGGCTTCAAAAAACTATCAGCCTTTTGATCCAGCCATAGCACTGCTTGATTTATACCCCAAAGTGATAATAAGAAAAAAGACTTGTACAAAAATGTTTATAGCCACGCTCCTTGTGTTAGCAAAAAATTGGAAAATGAGAGAATGCCCTTTGATTGGGGAATGGATGAACAAGTTGTGGTATCTGTTGGTGATGGAATACTATTGTTCTCAAAGGAATAAAGAACTGGAGGAATTCCATGTGAACTGGAATGATCTCTAGGAATTGATGCAGAGTGAAAGGAGCAGATCCAGGAGAACGTTGTACACAGAGACTGATACACTGTGGTACAATTGAACATAACAGACTTCTCTACTAGCAGCAATGAAATAATCCAGAGCAAGGCTAAGGGACTTATGAGAAGAAAACTAGCCACATTCAGAGGAAGAACTGTGGGAGTAGAAACACAGAAGAAAAACAACTGCTTGAACACATGGGCTGTTGGGGATATTATTGGGGATGTAGACACTAAACGATAACTCTAGTCCAAGTCTCAATAATATGGAATTAGGTCTTAATCAATGATACATGTAAAACCCAGTGTAATTGTGCATCAGCTAAGGAGGGTTATGAGTGTTTTGTGGAGAGGGAAAGAATATGAAATATGTAATTACGGGAAAATGTTCAAAATAAAAATTTTAAAAATTCCTATCCCAGAATAATAAATTGAATAAGCCATCAAGGGACTTCCTAAGAAAAAATCCCCAGGGCCAGATGTATTCACAAGTGAATTCTATCAAACATTTAAAGAATAACTAATCCCAATACTATATCAACTATTTGACAAAATTAGCAATGAAGGAGTTTTATCAAACTCATTCTATGACACAAATATGGTACTGATTCCAAAGCCAGGTAAACCAAAAACCGAGAAAGAAAACTGCAGACCAATCTCCTTAATGAATATGGGTGCAAAAATCTTAAATAGAATACTAGCAAAAAGACTCCAGCAAGTGATCACAAGAATTATTCTCTATGATCAGGAGAGATTTATGCCAGTAATGCAAGGATGGTTTAATATTAGGGAAACCATTCACATAATTGGCCATATCAATAATTAAACCAATAGAAATAACATCATTATCTCAATAGATGCAGAAAAAGGCTCTGACAAAATACAACACCCATTCTGATTGAAAACATTAGAAAGTATAGGAAGGGAAGGGCCCTTCCTCAAAATAATAAAAAGTATATTTTTGAAATCATCAGCAAGTATCATTTGCAAAGGGGACAAGTTAGAAGCCTTCACAATAAGATCAGGAGTGAAGCAAGGATTTCTATTATCACCTCTGTTATTTAATATTGTACTAGAAACACTAGCAATAGCAATTAGAGAAGAAAAATAAATTGAATGGATTAAAGTAGACAATGGCGAAATTAAACTATAACTCTTTGCCGATGATATGAAGAATCCTTTAAAATCAACCAAAAGGCTAGTGGGAATAGCTTTAGCAAAGTTGCAAGGTACAAGATAAACACACATAAATATCATCAGCATTTCTGTATATTTCCAACAAAATTCAGCAACAGGAGTTAGAAAGAGAAACTCCATTTAAAATCACTCAAGACAACATAAAATATTTAGGAATATATCTGCCAAGACAAAAACAGGAATTATATGAACACAACTACAAAACAATTTTCACACAATTAAAATTAGGTTGAAATAGTTGGAAAAACATTAATTGCTCCTTGGTATGATGAGTTAACTTAATAAAAATTACAATTCTATCCAAATTAATCTATTTATTCAGTGCCATACCTATCAAACTACCAAAAAACTTTTTTATAGAATTAGAAAAAATTATGGCAAACTTCATCTGAAAGAAAAAGAGATCCAGAATATCAAGGGAAATAATTTTAAAAAAGTGAAGAATGGGGGCCAGCAGTATCAGATCTTAATCTGTACTATAAAACAGTGATCATCAAAACAATTTGGTACTGGCTAAGGGACAGAAGGGTGGATCAATGGAATAGAGTAGGGTGTAAATAACCTCAGGAAGCTAGTGTTTGATAAATTCAAAGATCTCAGCTTTTGGGATCAGAACTCACTATTTGACAAAAAACTGCTGGGAAAATTGGAAAACAGTATGGGGGAAAATTAGGTTTAGTTCCACATCTTACACCCTTTTCCAAGATAAATTCAAAATGGGTAAATGATTTAAATATAAAGAGTGAAATTCTAAATAAATTAGGTGAACATAGAAATAGTATGCCTGTCAGATCTGTGGAAAAGGAAGGAATTTTAGACCAAGCAAGAGATGGAGAATATTACAAAATGTAAAATGAATGACTTTGATTACATCAAATTAAGAAGGTTCTATAAAAGCAAAACCAATGAAACTAAAAGTAGAAGGAAAGCAACAAACTGGGAAAACATTTTTATAATAAAACTCTCTGACAAAGGTTTATTTTACAAAATATATAAGAAACTAAGTCTAATTTACAAAAAATCAAGACATTCCCCAATCAACAAATGGTCAAGGGACTTGAATGGGCAGTTTTCACATGAAGAAATCAAAATTATGAATAAGCACATGAAAAAATGTTCTAAATCCCTCCTGATTAGAGAAATGCTAATTAAAATAACTCTGAGGTAACACCTCACACCTATTGGATTGGCCAATATGGCAGGAAAAGAAAGTGATAAATGTTGGAGGGGATGTGGAAAAATTGGGACACTAATACACTACTGGTGGAGTTGTGAATTAATCCAACCATTCTGGAGGGCAATTTGGAATTATGCCAAAAGGGATTTAAAATATTGCTCTCCCTTTGACCCAGCCATACTACTGTGAGGTTTGTACCCCAAAGAGATAATAAGGAAAAATATTTGTACAAAAATATTTATAGCTGCGCTTTTTGTGGTGGCAAAAAATTAGAAAATGAGGGTGTGTCCATCAATTGGGAATGGCTGAACAAATTGTGGTATCTGATGGTAATGGAAGACTCTTGTGCTGAAAGGAATGATGAACTGGAGGATTTCTATGTGTAACGGGAAAAGGATAGAGATAAGGATAAGATTTAAGAGAACTGGAAGGTTGCCTTTAAGACACATGCTAAGATCTCTAGAGAAAGGATTTTAGCACGCAGGGGGCAGAGGAAGAAAAGTTGGGAAGGGTCAACTGTTAGAGTGAGTGACTTCCTGTGGTAGGGAGACTCTCTTCCTGTCCTGAAGGGAGGAGGAAAGGCTGGCTTATCGGAGCTTGGCTATATCAGCCTGTCCTTGGAGAAAGAAAAACCTATAATCATCTTTGGAGGTTATCTGTTTGATTGGTGTTCATCTAGCAAAGGATTTGACTATACCTGCTGTGTTTTTATCAACGTTCCAGAAGGTTTTGTCCAAAATCCTGTCAGGTTAGCTTTGAGATTTTACCTCAGGGGTCTGACCCACTGGGGTTGGACTTAGCCATTTTGAGAACAATCATAACAGGTTTTGGAGACAGCTTTTGGACTCAACCAAACTGACTACTGAGGGTCATAGATAGACAGCTTAGCCAGCTCTTTTTGGGGAACACTTAGGTAGAAATAGGGAGATGGTAAGTTAGCTTGAAGAATGGAAGACTCCCTCTTGCAAGGGATGTAGATTGTGGTGGGTTGGATAGCTAGATCATTTAGAGTCAGGGACAGCATGTCTGTACCCTCTCTTTGAATAAATAGAGATACTACTTTTATATAACATTGTCTCCAAGGTGTTTTGCTTGATTGGCTCAGTGAGAGAAAGTGATTCTGCTTTATTCTCACTAACAGGGGGTTAGAAGAGCTGAAGACCACAGCTGTGTATTTAGGGAGTTCTCTAAGTGGAAACTGCATCAATTCACTTGAGTTCTCCCGTTAGCCTTCTGGTTTTATTAGCTACATTTCTGTTTTTTTATATGTGAACTGGAAAGACCTCCAGGAATTGATGTAGAGTGAAAGGAACAGAACCAGGAGAACATTTTACACAGAGACTGATACACTGAGGCACAACCAATTATAATAAGACTTTTCTACTAGCAGCAATGCAATGATTCAGGACAATCCAGAGGAATTTATGAGAAAGAATGCTATCCAATCTAGAGAAAGAACTGTGGGAAAAGAAATGCAGAAGAAACATATATGATTGATCATAGAGTTCGATGGGGATATGATTAGGGTTTTGATGATGTTAAAAGATCATCTATTGCAACTATGAATAACATGGAAATAAGTTTTGAACAATGATATATGTATAACCCAGTGGAATTACTTGTCAGCTCTAGGAGTGGGGAGGAAAGGTGGGGATCATGAATGATGTAACCATTGAAAATATTCTAAATTTGAAAAAAAGAAGGAACAAATCCCCTGTCTTCTGCATACTGACTTCAAGAACTACAAATTAACATTTTTGTATTGTATTATATTTTTTATTTATTTGGTTAAACATTTCCCAATTCCATTTAAGTCTGCTTTGGGCAGAACTCAGGACTTTTTTGGCTTGTGAATTTGACATCTCTGGAGTTGATAGAGCACCAGATTTGAATCCTACCTCAGATATCTACTTGCTATGTGATTTTGGGCAAGTGATAACCCCTTTCAGCTTCAGTTTCCTCAGATGAAAAATGTGGGGATAGGGTCGGACTAACCCTAAGGGTTCTTCCAGCTCTGAATTTATGATCCTAAGAATTATGGAATTTTAATGAAATGGAATATTATTATGTCAAAAACAGCAAACACAAAACATATGAGTTTATATGATCAAAGCTACATCAAATTAAACAAGATGAAATCAGCAGAAACAGAAATGCATGCGCACTGATTGTAACTATATTTCTAAAAAGAAAAGAAAAGAGAACCAGAAATGGTAGAACTTCAAATGCATCTGGAAAACAAAGCTTTTTCTTCTTTTTTGGAGGAGATGGGTTGCGCTGGGGAGTGGTGCTACTTTTCTTTGAGAATTCATTTGGTTCTGCCTCATTTAATGCTAAGTGTTTATGTAAGATTTTATTCTTTATTTTGAGTACTTACTTGATGATTTGTTTTTTTAACCCTATTTGCCCTACTTTTCTCATCTGTAAAACTACTGGAGAAGAAAATGTTAAACCACTCAAGTATTTTTGACAAGAAAACCTCAAATGGGGTCATGAAGACTAAGACAACACTGACTGAAATGTTTGAACAACAATAGACATTAAATCAGTAATAAAATTTCTAAAACCAATTAAATGCATGATTAAAGACGGTATGTAAGTTTAGGCCAGTGATTCCCAAAATAGGTGCCACTGCCCCCTGGTGGGTGCTGCAGTGATCCAGGGAAGCAGTGATGGCCACAGGTGCATTTGGGGGTGGTGAATAACTGTAAGGGGGCTGTGATAGTATGTGATGGGGGGGGGCCCTAAGTAATATTTTTTCAGGAAAGGGGGCGGTAGACCAAAAAAGTTTGGTGACCACTGGTCTAGGCAATTGCCTACAAATTATTGTATCAATTTGGAAGATCCCTCTTGTACTTTGACTCATACCTCCTCTGATAATAATGATTGATATTTTTATAACACTTTAAAGGTTGCAAAACATGTAATAAACATTATGGGTGTCTTGCAAAAACCCTGTATAAACTGCTATTCTTTCCCTCACCTTTCTAATGAAGATATTGAGATGCAAGTTAAATAACTTGCCCATGATCCCACATCTAGCAAGAATCAAAGACACTATTTGAACCTAGGTTTTCCTTATTCCAAGTCAAAAATTCCATTCACAATGCCAAGCTTATTCCTGAAAATTCACAAGTTGAAGGCTAAGAAATTATTGCATTCAGAATCTCAAAGTTGGAAGAGAGAGATCTTTTGAGGCCATCTACTCCAACTCACATCTTGACAAGCATCACAAGCATGTTCAAAGTTTCCATTCTCAAGGCCATCCCCACTTTTCAGAGTTTAGTTCATAGTTCTGGCTCACAGGAAAAATAATTAAATGTCCTTGAGCTCAGTAAATGTGATCATCTCTACAGAATAAATAAACAGGAAAGAAAAACACAGCCTTTCAATCTGTGCATATCTAAAAACTCTCCACCCACAGTCCAAGAGAAATTCTAAACATTTTCTGTCACTTACCTCCGGAGACTAAGAGCTCCCACACAAAATGGGGATAGGTTTTTCAAGATGATTCATATGAGAAAGGTTCAGTCTCAGGACTGTAATTGTATATATATTCAGAAATGACTATGCTACCAAAAGAAAAAAATTATCAATAAATCTTAAAAAAAGTTGTAGATGAAATGTATTCCATTATTTCTTATGTTTTTAGCAAGGTACTGAGTAATGTGGAATTCATTGAAAAATAAATTATTGTACTAAGTCTTATGTTCCTTCATAACAAATCAATATGGTTATTGAGCACCTCTTAGACATAGTACATATTTTAGGGAGTAAGAAAATCTGACACAATCTCTTCTCTGAAGAGCCTTACTAGCTAGCTGGAGAGGCAAATTGTAAACACATGAAAAGTCGAATAGTGATAAAAGATCTAAATAATTTGAGACCAAGTCAGAAGAGAATCTGAGTAGAAAGGAATTTTCTCTAATGTTCCTGTGCCTGTCTTGCACTCTCTCCTCACCTCTATCTCTGAGAATCTTTGGCCTCCTTCAGGTTCAGATCAAGTTTTAGATATTAAAAGTCTTTCTATTTCTCCTGGTTTGTTAGTATTCTCTCCCTTTTCAAACTACTTTGCATTAATTTAGCTGTTTATGATTGTATCCTGTAGCAGAATGTAAGCTCCTTGAGGGTAGGCACTAGTTTTCACCCCTGAGTTTCTCCCCTGCATAGAGGATGCTTATTATATTGAATTGAATTGTTTGCCCAACGAACCAGATAAATGGTTAAAATGCTATAAAACTTGGAGCAAGAACATATCATCCAACTAAAAATGGCATAAGAATGAAGTTTTGTGCCCTTACTTTGATGTAGAACAATTTATTTCGTCATCAATTTTCCAGAAATCTAAACATTCATATTTTTTTCAATTGAAAAAGCCTCTTATAAGGTAATGCCATTTCTTTGCTCAAAATCCTTAACTGGCTCCCCATTGCCTACCACATAATGTTTAGATTTCTTAGTCTGATATGAAAGGCCTTTCTCAATCAGCTCTATCTTCAGTAAACTAGGTGTTCTGGCTTAGCTGATTTTAAAATTTTAATCTGAGCATAAAATACTATAGTTTTTTTTCTTTTTAAATTATTTATGAGAGAAATGTTTAAAAACCCATTATACATTTAATTTCCTGTTAAATGTGACATACCAGAACATAATTTAACATTTTCCTAGTAAGCTAGGGTGCTTATTTTGAGCATTAATTATACTGTATATGGTGATAGTCTCAGGAATATTGAGGTGAGTATTAACTTCTCCTAATCCTAAGTGAGTTCAAACATTTGTATTTTAAACTAATAGCGTTGCCATCATCTCTCTTCATTGTCAGAAGCAAGCTGGACCTCTTGTTGCCAGTGTATTTGTTACTTCTGATCTGCTGCCTTATTTTATTCACATTAATCTGGGTGGTAAGAGTTTCACCACCATATTTATAAAGTGCATGGACTCTATCAGTGGTGTCTAACATTCATAGCAACTTAAAAAAAAAAATCAAAACAAATACGTCTTCTGTCTTAGCATCAGTACTGAGTATTGGCTCCGAGGCAGAGGAATGGCAATTTCTAGGTAATTGGGGTCAAGTGACTTGTCCAGGATCACACAGCTAGTAAGTGTCTGAGACCGTATTTGAATGCAGGACCTCCTGTCTCTAGTTCTGGCTCTCAATCCACTGAGCCTCTTTGCTGCCTCCCACAGCACCTCTTTTTGCTATGTCATGCAGAGTCAACCACCTTTGTCCCCAAAATACTCTTTGGGAAATGGCCGTGGTACTTCCAGAAGATCAAGCCAGGAAGACTCATTAGAACTGACCAATTGCATAACAAAGAAGTTAATACTGAAACTCATAGTTTAAAAGGTATTCAGGAAATCTGTGTTTAGTGAGTGTCTAAAAAGTATTCTTATGAAAAGATATTATTTTACAAAAGCATGTAAAAGACATCTGAAACTATGGACCCACATACCTCCCTTCTCATCTTTTTAAAATCTTTATGAAAACAGGCAGGCTATGCATATATAAATGATATTGTTGATGAACATATAAGTATAGGAAAGGGAAGCTTTTGCAGACATTTTTATAGACATAACTGATCACATTTTTGCAGTCATACCCAAGAGGCTTAGAGAATATAAGATCCTACTGTATTATCAGCTAGTTAAGGGAATACATTAGAACCTTGCAGATTTTGCCTCTCAAGAGAATCTACCATATTTTGGTTAAAACTGTAGAATATTCTATCAATCAATGATTTACTAATTATTGTTCTGGGCACTGAGAATATGCATTTAAAAATGCAACAGCCCCTGCCATTAAGGTGCTTACGTTTTACTGGACATCCTCCATGATAGAAAGGACCATAGAAATAACTTTATTCCCTGAATTACGGCATAAAAAAGGGTAGCATATGTTCAGTAGATATGTTTGTCAGTATATGAACTATGTACAATGTATAGTCCTAATAGAAAAAGTCTAGTTTTCTTTTTTGGTAGACAACAGGGCTAGTTACATTGAGCCTTTCCTTAATAAGATACATAGCCATTTAAAAGAGAACAGTTTGTCATCTAATCAGAGAATTCCAAAATGAATGAAGAATGCGTATTGTTAAGATTATTATATATTTTGTGTAGGTGGATGAGCTGCATCCTTTTAAGTTCCACTTTATGTCCTTACATTTGAGAGATAAATTTGGCTGAAACCCAATCAGTGGGGCTCTTTTTGGGCTTTGCTTTGGTAAAGTGCAGCAAGTGTGGCTCTCTGTCTCTGTGCTCTGCTCACGTGGCTGAAGGAATCCCTTTCTCTCTCGTTTTGTTATTATTAAATCCTTTAAATTAAAATATCAGGAGTATTAATTCAATTTTATTCCCACAATTTATATTTTCAAATCTAAGTTATGTACTCTCATTTTCTTTTTCTATCATAATAGCCAATCTGATAAGTGTGGGGAGATACCTCAGAGTTCTTTTAATTTACATCTCTCTAATTAAAAGTGATTTAAAGCATTTTTTGCATGACTTTAGAGAGCTTTAATTACTTTGTCTGAGAAGTGCCTATTCAGATCCACTGACCATTATTGGGAATGACATATTCTAATATATTCAACTCATTTCTTTATGTATTTAAGAAATGACGCCTTTATTAGAGAGACTTGTAAAAATGTTTGCACCATTATAACTGTGTATCAATCCCAACCCCCCTTCCCTTAAGCCTTTCCTTTCTTACTTTCCTGTGGGGTATGCTAGGTTTTTTATACCCAATTGATTGTGAATGTTCTTCCGTCACTGAGAGAGTCAATTCCTATGAGAGTAAGATTCATGAGCTCCCCTCTACACCTTTCCTATCTTTTCCTCCACCATAAAAGTCCTCATGCTGCTTTTTTGTGCAAAAATTTGCCCAATTCTATTTTTTTCCAGGGGGAGGGTTGCCTGTACCAGTGAAATAACAGGTTTGTTTATTTTGTTTGTTTGTTTTAAGATGACTTAAAGGCAGTGTTGACCCAAGAACATAAAGTATCAATTCATATCAATTCATTGAATAGTGGTAAAATCCAACACATGAAAAATAATTGTGGGTAAGTGGCAATAATATCACAGAGGCTTAATATAATGTAATCCTGAGGTAGGTGTGAGGTTGCTAATCATTTAAAAAATCCCAGGAATGATTGTTGTGATGGAGTAAAGACAGTGTAGTAGAATCAGGCAAAGCTCAAACCGTTATGAGAACTCTCTCAAACCAACCTTAAAATAATGTCCCTAAATGAATACTGGAGTAAAAGTACCAATAAGGAGATGGAGTGAAGTAAATTTCATGTATAGAGCAACATGAGAGTTAGCAGAAAGTTTGGCTCACTGGAGTGAGAGGGAAGCACAACCTGCAGGAGGCCACACAAGGAGTACAGTGCAAACCAACAGCAAGCCTCACCTACCCCACATCTACAATTCCAGGTTCTGAGCCTGAGCCCAAGTCAAAATTCAGACCCTGTGACCCTGCCTAAAAGAAAAGTAGTGCGACCTCACTCACACTTCTTAAAGTTCTAAGTCTTAGCCCAAGCCTGAAGGGAGGTCTTGAATTCCAGTAGTGTGTATAAATAATAAGGTCAGAGAAAATCTGGGAGCCCCAGTTCAGGTTTGTAGTTAGACCCTGAACACCAGTGTAAAGCAGGCTGCATCAGGCCTGGTCCGTGTAAGCCCAGAGCTACCCCTTCCCAAATTTCAAGGGGAAATTTTGAATAAGCCCAGAGTGAGCTCTTCCCCAAGCCTGAGGCTAGACCCTAACCCCCAGTGGAGAGTAGTTCACACTGTTCTGAGCTCTGCAATCCTTCAACAGTCTGAGGGGGTGATTGAATTAACAGTAGGTGACTTTCAGAGTTCTCAGCCCACACACCATTATACTAGTATGGGGGAATTGAAATTTACTGAAACCCAGAAATAGAGCTCAGGGTAGCACCAAGGAAAAACTGAAGTCCAAGAAAGTTCTATCTCTACCCTGAGAACAGAGCCCATATTTAAGATAAAAGTAAAAGTCAAGAAAAATGCTGGAAAATGAACAAACATTAAAAAAATCCCAAATACTTAGCCATAGATAATTTTTATGGAAATAAAGAAGAGCAAAGCACAGACACAAAAGGGGACAATGAAATCAAAGCAAATGCATGCAGAAGTTCGAAGGAAGGTATGAATTGGTCTCAGGCTCTGGAATAGCTCAAAAAGGATTGCAAAAATCAATTAAGAGAGGCAAAGGAAAAATGGAAAGCAATGCAAGAATAAAATAATAGTAGTATTGGCCAAATGAAAAGGAGGTTCAAAAGCTCACGGAAGAAAATCATTTCTTAAAAATTAGAATTTGGCAGATAGAAGCTAATGCTTTCCTGAGAAAGCTAGATACAATAACACAAATTCAAAAGAATGAAAAAACAAAAGAAAATGTGAAATATCTCATTTAAAAACAACTGACCTAGGGAATGGATCCAGGAGAGACAATCTAAGAATTATGGGTCTACCTGAAAGCCAGGATAAAAAATAAAGCCTAGACATCATAATACAAGATTATTGTCAAAGAAAACTGCCCTAAAATTCTTGAATGAGAGACTAAAACAGAAATTGAAAGAATCCATATGTTACCTCCAGAACTAAATCCTCAGATGATAACTGCCAGGCATATTAAATCTAAGTTCAAGTCCCTAAGTCAAGGAGAAACTATTGCAAACACCCAGAAAGAAAAAGTTCAAATACCATGGAGCTACAATCTGGATTACATAAGCCTTAGTAGCCTCCATGGTAAAGGATTGGAAGGTTTGGAATATGATATTCTGGAAGGCAAAAAAATCTGGGTTTACAACCCAGAATCACCTACCTAGCAAAACTGAATATATTCTTCAGGGAAAAAATGGTCATTTAATAAAGGTAGAAGATATCCAAGTATTCCGGATGAAAAGACCAGACCTAAACAGAAAATCTGATGTCTAAACACAAGACCCAACAGAAACCTAAAAAGGTAAATAAGGATGAAAAAATAGGCATTTGGGCTTTTTCATCACTTGCAATGGTTCATTGCAGTGTAATATGTATGTTGGTTTGCAACATTCCATGGATGACCTTTAGAATGCCTATTTCTCAGGTCTGTCTACTGAATTGTCTGTAGTTTTATTACATTTTTGGATAATCATTAATTTGCAAAAGGGGGCATGCTTAATATTCTTCTTTTAATCCATATTTTTTTAGTTATTCCTTCAAATTTCTTTAACAAGACAGTGTGTTTTGCATTGTGTACCTTATTTGCTGGATTTGTGTTTTGCCCACCAATTGTGAATATATCAGAAACAAAATCCTGGGTTTTCTTTCTTTATACTTTCACTTGGAGAAAGTATTAGTTCCCTTTGGGTAAAATTATCATCTTTATACATATAATCTGTTACTAGGTCATTTGGCAGATGGTGTAAGGATGGGATTTGTACAAGGGGGATGGGACGAAAGGAGCCAGAGAAAGCAGCTGCTGACAGTTGCGACCAGAGAGAATTCTGGGAATTTCTCTGAGAAAGAAGGATGAGGAGAAGTCTTCAGGTGGAGGATTGGGAGGAGAGAGGAGGACATCCTAACTCAGATCCAGTCCTGAAGGCTTCCTGAGGATCTTTCTTTTGGAAATTGAAACCCTGATTCCCTGATCAAAGCCATTCCATTGCATCAAGATTTCAACCATCAAGTCAGCTAAATTTGGACTCCATTTTGGGAGTGATCTCTTACTCTCCTTCAACCATTCCCAACCTTGCTGAGAGACACCTTTCAGTCATAACTTACAATTATAGAAAAGGATAGAAATAGGAAATAGAAACAGAGGGAGAATAGGACACCCCAATATCCCTCTGCACTTCACCCCTTTCCTCATTCCCTGATTTGTGTATAATAAAAACCATTCATCAGTCAGATAGTGTTCCAGAGTGCCTGAGAGACAGTGAGGGAGAGGGGAACCACACCTTGCTCTGGCTGCTTCCATCTTAAAGCCAGACCACCCGCTGTGAAATTAACAGATTGGGGGAAGTTTGTGTGAACCCTGACCTTATTCAGAATTGGATTGGGGTACCATATACCTCGTCTTGTAGGGAAGCCTTGCCCCCAACTCCTGTGGGGCAGCACGACCACCCAGGTCACCCAATTTCAGGGTGACACCTCCTTAAAGTCTCCCAGTGTATATTTGGCCCCAGGGGAGTGCTGGAAGAGAGACCAACAAAAACTCTCTCCCTTCTATCAAACATTTGTTACTGGCTCTTTATTATTATAGTTTGGCAATATAATAATTTATAATAATAAAGAGATCCAGTACCCAAATGTTATGATAGAAAGGGAGATAGAGAAAGTCTGTATGGTGAGTCTCTCTTCCAGCTCTCCCCTGGGGCCGAATATACACTGGGAGACTTTAAGGGGGTGGCACCTGAAACTGGGTGACCTGGATGGTTGTGTCGCCCCATAGGAATTGGGGGCAAGGCTTCCCTACAAGATGAGGTATGCGGTACCCCAATCTGATTCTGAATAAGGAAGGGGTTCACACAAACCTTCCCCCCACCACCTCCAATCGGTTAATTTCACAGCGGGTGGTCAGGCTTTGCCATGGAGTCAGCCAGACAAAGCTGTGGTTCCCCTCTCCTTCTCCCTTGTTGTCTCTCAGGCACACTGGAATGCTATCTGACTGATGAATGGTTTTTATTAATTGCAATTCAGGGATTGGGAAAAGGGGTGAAAGGCAGAGGGATTTTGGGGTGCCCCCTTCTCTATTTCTATGGGGTCTGTCACTCAGGTGGGAACCTTTGGGGTTCCCACTCCCAAGCTTCTTCCCCTGCCCCTTCTTCTGTTTCTCGATTTCTGTCCTTTTCCTATAATTGTAAGTTAGACCGGAAAGGGTCTCTCAGCAAGGTTGGGTAATGGGTGAAGGAGACTAAGAAATTGCTCCCAAAACGGAGTCCAAAAATTTAGCTGACTCAATGGTTGAAGTCTTGATGGGTGAGATGCAATGGGATGGCTTTGATCAGGGAACCAGGGTTTCAATTTCTACTAGAAGATCCTCAGGAAGCCCTCAGAACTGGATATGAGATGGGATGTCCTCCTCCTCTCTCCTTCCAGTCCTCTGCTTGAAGGTCTCTCCTCCTCTCTCTTCCTCTGAGCGCTTCCCAGAATTCCCTCTGGTCTCAAATGTCAGCAACTGTCAGCAACAACCTTCTCTTCCCTTCTCTGGCTCCTTTTGTCCCATCCCCCTTGCACAAATCCCATCCTTACAATGGAGCACTCTCCCCCCTCCCAAACCCCCCCTCCCAGTTAAGAAGATCTGCCTCAGATATTTACTATATGACTGGGGAAGTCACTTTACCTTTGTTACTTAATCTCTAATAGTTTCTTTGCTTGGAAAATGAGGGTAGTAGGCATAGTTGGAGAGCTAGCATAATCAGTAATAGCAGGGCCATGTGAAAAACAGTATAAGGCATTCAAAGATCACTAAAACATGGACTTTGCTTGTTTTTGAGGAGTTTAAAATCCGGTACTTAATAAATCCAATTCAAGCAGACCATTTTGGAGAGGAGTAGAATTTTTTTCCCCTCTATAATGATGGAGAACATATGGACTAATAATACCATGGTAGATGGAGTGATAAGAAAAGAGAGGACAATTAGATGCCAATATATTGGAGTTTTTTTAAAAAATTTTTTTTTATTTTAAACCCTTAACTTCTGTGTATTGACTTATAGGTGAAAGAGTGGTAAGGGTAGGCAATGGGGGTCAAGTGACTTGCCCAGGGTCACACAGCTGGGAAGTGTCTGAGGCCGGATTTGAACCTAGGATCTCCCGTCTCTAGGCCTGGCTCTCAATCCACTGAGCTACCCAGCTGCCCCCTATATTGGAGTTTTGATAAGGCCACTTAATATATTTTTAGTGAGGTGTAGTGGCTCATTCTATTGTCTAAATCCAGATCTAAGGGGCCAAGAATACTTCATTTGGAGAATGTTTTTTTTAAATGATAAAGGATATGCAAACAATTTAATAGTTGAAAAGATGACTTTTCATAATTTTTAAAATTCTCAAATATTTCATATCTTTTCCTCTAAAAGAATCAATTTAGCAGCTTGATAAGGTGAGAAAATGATAAATGGGTTTAAATAAGTGAGATTTAATAGAAGACCTGGCTAGCATCTAAGAAAGCTATAATTTTTAGATGGAAGCTTATTTTCTTATTTCCAGGAGTACTACTATCATATCTAACAAGCAAAACTATTAAATCATTTTTTCTGCATTTCAATTACTATTTCATCTGGGTGGCAAGGATTTGTATAGCTTCAATGTAGTCTCTTTTGAGACTTGTATTTTTGAAAGTTGAGAACTTTAAAATTAACTTTTTTTTTGTTCATATTCATACCTTTTTTTTTAAACCAGACCTTGAATTCATTTGTGTAGGAGGTTCCAAATGAGCAATTCTTATTAATGAAGAACTATCTTTTCTCTGTAATGTAAAGAATAGTCTAATGAACTGAGAAGTTAAATGACTTGTTCAGGGTCACAAAGCCAGTATGTACCAGAGGTCTGATTTGAGTCCCCCCAGATTCTCCTGACTCTATGATCAGCTCCCTACTTTCTATTGTTGGATTAGGGAAACTGTAAGATGGCAGGGGTCAGTGACACTGAAGTCTCCCTAATCCCAGGTCTTTGGAGAAACACAGGCAGACTTGACTGGAAGGGAGGGGCAGGAGCTTGTGGAGTACTCCTTGGAAGTCAGTTAACAGCTTGGCAATGGTGGATAATGTAGCTTGGTAACTTCTGGGCCAAGATGGTAAGTGGGGAAAGGCTAAACTCCGTATGATGACATCTGTCTCTGTATTATTTCCCCACAGGATAGAATAGGTGAGGTTTGATGTGTTAGAAGCAGTTCACTGGCTCAGAGGTTAGGATCAACTTCAGAGCCACTACTAAGAGGAACTTGGCTTATGGAAGATGTGAGTATTTCCCCAAATTATCTATATCCAGACACAGTTCCTAGATGATAAGGGTTTAATGATATCTGGGAATGGGAAGGGGGGAAATGGCTTAGGATTGACAGGTAAGGAGAAACTACCTAAAACAGCTATGTCAAATGAGCAGCCCTTCCCCTCAAAGGGGGAAATGTATCTTGAATGGCTGATCTCCTATCTAAGCCTCTAAATATTCTTCTGTCTAAACCTAGATAGCTAAACTAAGGTAGACTGTAGTATTGCTTGAAGGTCTAACAAAAGTAAAGCAGCTTTGGCTGTTAGAGACTGAATGACTCCAGCAGCTACACAGAGTATGTGTGCCCAGTGTCCAGAGCCAAGCCTCAGGAACCTTGCAAGAAGGGTGACCTAGCTTTTTATACCAGGACTCCAACTGCCTCTAACTTCCCCCTCTCTTAGAGTTCTGGGGGGCACTATGGAATTCTGTGCTGCAGCTTGAACCCCTTTCAGCAATATGGATCCCACAATAACCCTGGTTTTCTAGTACCTAGAATTTCTACTGGAAATTCTGCAGGCATGATGCATTTCTGCACACATCACCTTTAATTACACTACATCCAAGCTAACCTCCCTATTCATAACAACTTAACACTATGCTCTTTATTTCTAATAACATAAAGCTATTCCTTTGCCTTATTCTAATTGTTTTATCACTGTTTAAGAAGAGAAAGGAAAGTAAACCAAGGGAAAATGGGTTTGGATATAATACAAGCATGACAATACATGAAACAAAGTAACACAAGTGCAAAACATAACTTTGCAACAAATACAGGTTGCAATAACTACATCTAAGGAATCCAATAAAAATTTATTTGAAACACAATCAAATGCAAGCCTGCAAAAGGCTAAACTATCTCAACTTGCTATCTGTCCCACACTATTCTCTGTGCTTCTCTCATAACATACTTAAGATTTAAAAAAGGAAGTCAGAAGTGGAGAATTTAGGTTTTTTTAAAAATTTTTTTAGAGTATGAGCAGATAAAGCAGATAACCAAAGAGAAAGCTGAGGAAAAGGAGTAAAGTATGTCATCAAAGAATCACATAATTAAAGAGTAAGAAGGGGGTGGCTAGGTGGCTCAGTGGGTAGAGCCAGTTGTAGAGGTGGGAAGTCTTCCAATCTGGCCTCAGATACTTCTTAGTTGTGTGACCCTGGGTAAGTCACTTAACCCCAATTGCTTAGCCCATATTGCTCTTAGGCTTTGGAATTGAAACTTACCATTGATTCCAAGACGGAAGGTAAGAGTTTTTAAAAAAAATTACAGAATGGGAGAATTGGAAGAAACCTTAGCAGTCTTACATGTCAGTGATGGCAATAATAACCACAACATGTTTAATTAGTTCTTACTATGTTCCAGGGACTATGCTAAGTATTTGGGATGCAAAAAAGAAAAAGAAAACCAAATCTAAATTCAAAACAAAGCGAAACCAACCTAAAACCCAGTCTGTGTCCTCTAGGAGAGGGACCGTATTCTAATGGGGTGTGGAGACAACCAGCAACAACTATATACATACAATTAATATATATGCATATATATATATATATTTATACACACATGCACAGAGTCAGTAAAACAATCAAAGATTAGGTCAATAGAGAATCTTGTGTGAGGATGTGTCACTAGGGAGTACAGTAGATAGAGAGCTGGTCCTTGAATCAGAAATATCCAAGTTCAAATCCAGTTTCTGACACTTACCGACTGTGTTACCCAGGGAAAGCCACTTAACCTCTCCGATTCAGTTTCCTCAGCTGTAAAATGGAGACAATAATAGCATCTACTTTCCAGGGGGTTGTTGTGAGGAGTAAATGAAATAATTTTAAAGCACTTAGTATAATGCCTGACACAAAGTACTATATAAGTGATCACTCTTAATAATATTATAATCATTAGGAATAGCAAGTAGACCTGGGTAAATGGATGGTAGAGTTTATGGAAGGGAGTTGAGTATAAGAAGACTGGAAAAGTAGGAAGAGGTCAAGTTGCAAAGGTTTTTAAAAGCCAAATAAGATTTTATATTCATTCCTGGAGATAATAGGGAACTATTGGTACTTATTGAACATGGGAAAGTCATGTTCAGAACTAGGAAAATCGTTTTAGGAATTGAGTGGAGGAGCAACTGGAGCAGAAAGAGACTTGCTGCCAGGAGACCTACTACAGGCTGTTAGAGTAGTTCAAGCATTTGGTGATGAGGATCTTCCTTAATGCCATGTCTGGGTCAAAGGAGAGTAAAAGAATACGCACTGTAATATAAACAAGTAGTGGTCCAGCCTCTACTCTAAGACCTTGAAGGAGGACAAGGAGCAACTAACAACCTCTTGAAGTGAGCCATTTATTTCAGGTATGGACAGCTGTGATTTTTAAGAAATTTTTCCTGACATGAATCCGAAATTTCCCTCTAACTTCTACTCATTGCTTCAGGTTATACCCACCCTGTGGCTAAATAGAACAAGGCAAATCCCTTCTTCACCAAGTAGCACTTCAGATACCTGAACATATATCAACTTTTCTCTCCATCAGCCCTGCCTCCTATATATTCTTGTATCCTTTTCTCCTGGTCAAATATGCCCAATTCCTTCCATTGATTCTCCTATGTGATAGATTCAAGGTCCCTTAACATTCTGGTTGCCTTCCTATTTAGCTTATTTATATCCATTTTAAACCCTAGTACCCAGGAAACTCTAGAACACATGACTCCAGGTAAGCTCTGAAAAAGGCAGAGTACAAAGGGACTATTCCCTCCCAGGTCCTAGAAAACACATCACTCTTAATATAGCCCAAGATTACATTGGTTTTTTTTTCCTTTGGCAAATGACCTCATAGTCCACTAAGCCACAAGATCTTTTCAGAACAATTGCTTTCTATCCATGTCTCTCCACTTCAACTTCTGAAGTTGATTTTTTTTTGTTGCCAAGTGTTATAAGGAAGAGGATTTTAGCCTGTCAGTTCTACAAGGGAGAGTGGCAGGAGGATAAAGATTCTGGAATGTTGGTAGTAAGTGGTTTCAGGCAGTTAACTAAGGTTTGAGCTGAGAGTCTTTCTCTGGTTTGGCCTGGAGAAGACTGGTTACTTTCCTTGGTGTTTGTACTGCTTTAGTCTCCCTTCCTACCTGCTTACCTGCTACTTACTGTGATCTACTGAATTCCTGGTGTGATCCTGAGTCTTTTGGACCAGCTCTCTGTAAGATTAAGGTCTGAGGTCCTCTTCCTTATAACACAAGTGAGCAACTTTATCATTATACCAATTGAATTTTATCTTAGTAGATTCAGCCCAGTGCTCTACTCAGTCAGGATTCTTTTGAACTCTGACTCTGTCATGCAGTGTATCTGTTATTTTTCTCAGCTTTGTAAATTCTCAGCATCTTAAATTTGATGAGCAAACTTAGACAACCACAGCTCTATCCATGTCATGGATAAAAACCATTAAGCTGTTCAGAACCACATACAGATCCCTGAGGTACTCCCCTGCAGCTATACCCACCTCCACACTGACACGGTACCAGTAACAATTGCTATTGGAGTCTGTCCAGCCAAGCACATAGTTTGGAATCCACTTAATTTTATTATGGATTAATCCACATCTCTCCATTTTCTCCAAAAGAATAGCATGAAATATTCTGACAAGAGTTTTGTCAATAACTAAGTACTAGCTACAGTTATGCCTTCATCTATGTTTTGCAATTTTGTGAAAAAAGGGAGATGTAGTTAGTCTGACACAATGTACTCTTCATAAAGTCAAGGTGATAATTTGTAATCATCACCTTCTTTTCTAGATGTTCTCCAACCTTCTCTTTAATGATGCTAGGATTTTCTCAGGAATTGAAATTAGACTCAGGTGGCTCAATTCTTTTCTATTTTGTGAAAGATAAGGACTAAAAAAATCAAATCTTTTGTTTTCATTCACTTTGCAGCTGATTGTGGATCAGCAGGCAAATTTGTTAGTTCTTTTAGCTTTCAAACATGGAATTCATCTGGGTTGGGTGACTTGAATTCCTCAAAGACAATGAGATGCTTTCTTACCTATGTTAGTTATTAACTCTCAGTCAGGCATTTTTATTTTTATCACTAAACAACTTCTACATATGAGAAATCAACTTTTCAATATTAATATCTAAATTCTGCTAAATTCCCAATACACTAAATTCTGAAATAGAGGTTATTCTCTTTTGTAGAGAAAACAAAATATAAATTGAGAGGCTCTATCTTCTTCCTGTTGTCGGTTATCATTATCCCATTTGTCCCAAGCAAAGGCCCTACTCCTTCTTTGAGCCTCCTTTTTCTGCCACCATAGCTAAAAACAAATACAAATAAAAATCCCCACCATTTTGCTGCCCTTAGCTTTCTTCAATAGCCTTAGCTCCATGTGTGAGAGACAGAGACAGAGACAGAGATAACTGGATATTCAGAATCCTCTCTGGAGTCATTTATGTATCTGTCCACTAGAGAGTTTCCTTCTAAACTCATTTAGAGCCTCTCAGCTCAAGGAGAGAACTTTAAATAAGTTTTCAAAACTCATACAGCATCAAGAAGAAACTCAATTTGACTAGTCATGAAAAAAAAATCTACTATCCACAATGAAATAAATCAATCTCCAAATCAAGATTATCTATTGAATCACCATCAGCAAAATAACTTATAGAGTTTTGTGTATACAGACAGAGAACTCTCTGTTTGGATCCTTGCCAAAGGCTATGTTTGTTTTCAACTTGTGATTAATGAGAGTTGGAAGAAATAACTTTAAAAATATCATTGGTTCTTGCTGAAGGGGTCAAGCCCCCAAACTCATGGACTGTGAGTGACATGCAATAGCAGATAAATTAAAAAAAATCCCAAGGATGATGAAATGTTTCACTTAGCATACCCTCTCATGACTTAAATGTGATGCACTCCATGGAATATTTCTGTAGGCCAGTTTTAAATAATCATCATCTGGTACTGTGTTCATCTATAAGAGGATAGCTTGTGATTATTCTTCTAGGTTAAAAAAAAACACTCAAGTACAAAAATTAAAAAAAACCACATACTCCCAAGTTGCATTATTTTAAGCTATCATATTCCCTTGCTAATGCATTCCACTTACATATCCTTTTCTAATTCAAGTGAAAAAAGTTTCTTAGATAGATCTGAGCATGAATCATCTTTCTTGACAAGATATTTTACTTATCCCAAGTGCTTTATGAAGTGGGCTGTCTATTATCAATGACATTTTGGTTCAATAGACAGAGTTGAAAGTCTTTTATCTTTCTTGGTGTTCCTTTGAGTTCCTTTATTTGTCCCATAAACTATTCTTAGTTTTAACCTTCTAAAGAAAAGTGGAATTATGTGCGGAAATTGGATTTTTAACATTATTAGACAAAAGTGAAGAGTAACATTATAAGAATGGTAAATATTAGATGAGAATGTAGTGTGCTCTTATTCACAAAAACCACACCAGCTTAAGTTTAATAAGACTTTGTTTGCTTTTTGCTCCTATAGTTCAAACTCTACCTATTCAGAGGCACACAGGACAAAAATGGCCAGACAGTATGCACATTGGGATATTAATAAGGAAAATGCTGCCCAGGGGGCAAGGCTAGTTAAGCAGGACATAATTTTGTCCTGAAAAGATTTAAGGTTATCATGGTCTAGATAACTGGGCTTTCTAGATGGATAGCTGGGCTCACAGAGTAGGTTCAACTTCTACCTCTTTTGGGGAAGTCTCTTGGTCTCAGTTTCTACTGCTATAAGAAGAGGGCTTTGAAGTAATTAACCTCTGTGTTCCTTTCCAGCTCTAAATATACATCACTATCCCATCACTATCCCTGTAGTCCAGGCCCTGATGACTAGACAACTGCAAAAATTTCCTTTCTGTCCCCATTTTCTTTCTGTTCTAATCCACTTTTCATCATGCTATGATTTATCTTCCATATGAACAGTAGGTTATGTCCTACTCCTTGGAACATTTTAGTGATATGCCTAAGTATTCAAGACCCTGTCACACTGATTTTCCTGCCTTATCTCATACTATACTCCACAGTCAATACTCTAGCTAAAGTGAAAAACTCCATTCCTTCAAAAGACCCATCATTATTCCCTTTGTTTTGGATATACTACACCTCATTCATTCCTACCTGTTGAATTTCTTCCTTTTCATAATACAAAGAGAGACAGGCCAATGGTCAGGATAATTCAGGACTGATCTTTGGTGAATGAGTATCTAGGGAATATTGTGTGTGCTCTAGACAACCCACTATGGAGTGCAAATCTGTGCATGCTCTAAAAACTGAGTCCTCTTGACTATCCTCTGTTCAAATAGAATTTTGGATCATAGATTTAGAGATTGAAAGACTGTTAGAGGTCACTGATTCCATTCCACATATTTTATAGATGAGGTAACTGAACCTTAAAAAAAGTATGTGACTGGCCCAACATAACACCAGTGGTAAGCAACAGAGTCATGTTGAGAACTTAGGTCCTCTAATATCTCTGAGACCAAATTCAGTGCTCTTTCTACTTTATTATCATGCTCCCTCACTTCCATTAAAAACCAACTCAATTTTCACTTACTCTATAACTCAGGAGCAATCCTTTCATCCTCAGACCTTACTTTTAAAAATCTCTCTTATGTACTTATGTTATCATGATTTGAATTTGTGTCACATTTTCCCACTAGACTGTAAACTCCGAGGCTTGTCTTTTAATCTCTTCTAGTATCTATCCTAATGCTTTGCACCTAGAAATTGTTTAATAATTTCTGCCGAAATGAATGGATATTGCTTTGTTAGCTTGAGATATTAGTAAAGCAACTGCCAACTCTATTTTCTTAAATTCATATTTATTATTTGCTTAGTTTACATTCTCAGCTTCATGGCAAAGAGGAAAACATATAAGAAAATTCTTTTGCTTTGATGCTGTTTCTGAGAAACACACTTTTTTCATTTTCCCATGGGCTTGAAGGGCAACCCTCACTTTCCGAGTTGGTCTGGAAGCAGATGTGGCCTTCCACCCCTAGAAACTTGGCTTGATGACCTGCCATCGTGAGAATTAGTTCAGGACAATTCTTTGGGAAAGCCTCAAACATAGGCCATGTCTCTGTGTGGCTGTTAAACAACACAGTCAATCTCTCAGTCTCATAGATCTTCATAATTGATATCAGTCACCAACATCAGATCCATTGTTCTGAGCTTGATTAGAAAACAGGCTGATATGGATAGGCTGTCATGCCACACTATTTTATTGGACATAATTGGGGTGCTCTTTATTTCTAGGTATAAATCTTTGTACAAGCTGGATCAATGCCTCAGCATTGTATCACAGCAAGCATTTTGGGAAAGAATCAGTTATGTTTGTTTCTCTCATTATTAAATAGCAGTATTAAGGAGTAATTGTGGTGCAGTGGAAAGAATGCTGGGTTTGGAGTTGGAAGAACTTGGTTAAAAGCCAAACTCTGTCTTTTATCCTCTATGTGACTCTGGGCAAGTCATTTTACCTCAATTTCCTTGTTTTATTCAACAAAGAGGTTGGATGAGAGGGCCTATAAGGTTCCTTCCTGTCAGTTATTTAGTCAATAAACATGAAGTAAGGACTTGTGCCAGGCACTGAGCTAAGTCCTGGGGTTACAAAGAAAGAAAAAGATTGTCCATGCTTTTAAGGAACTCATATTTTAATTTGGGGGGGGACAATATACAAACGACAATGGACAAATAAGCTATATATATGTATATATATATACATATATATACATATATATATAGGATAGTGGGAAATAAGAGATGGAGAGAAGGCACTATAATTAAGAGGGATCAGGAAAGCCTTCCTGTAGAGGATGTTTTATTTGGGACTTGAAGGAAGCCAGGGAAGCCAGTAGACAAAGATGAGGAGGGAGAGTATTTCTGGTAGAGGGCATAGCTGATGAAAATTTCCAGTTGGGAGATGAAGTGTTTGTTCTGAGGGACAACAAGAAGACTAGTATCCCTAGTTTCCAGATTATGTGCGGGATGAATGAGGTGTAAGAAGATTGGAAAGGTTGAAGGATAAGGCAAGTTATGAAGGGCTTTGAATATCAAACAGAGGATTTTACATTTGAATCCTACTGGTGAAAGGGAGCCAATGGAATGTATTGAAGGTGAGGAAGTTACCTGATCAAATATGTACTTTAGGAAAATCACTTTTATAGTTGAATGGAGGATAGATAAGAATGGATAGAAATTTGTGGCAGGTAGGTTAAGCAGCAGGCTTTAATAGTAGTATAAAAATGATATAAGGTCCTACATTAAATCTATGATTATTAAAAATAGTTTTAAAGTAGCATGAAGCAATGGAAAGGATACTTGATCTGGGAGTGTAACAACCCGAGTTTTAGTCCCAGATCTGCCACTGAAAAGTTATGTGACCTTGAAAAAGTTGTTTTAAGTTCTTTGGATCTCAGTTTCCTCCTCTATAAAATTATGGGTTTTTTTTTTTGGTTTTGGTTTGTTGTTCAGTCATTTTTTTTTCAGTCTTGTCTGACTTTTTGTGACCCTCTTTGGAGTTTTCTTGGGAAAGATATTGGAGTAGTTTACGATTTTCCTCTCCAGCTCATTTTCCAGATAAGGAAAAGGAGACAAACCAAATTAAGTGACTTGTCCAGGATCATACAGCTAGTAAATATCTGAGGCTGTATTTGAATTCAGGGAGATGTCTTCCTGACTTCAGGCCCAGCACTTTCCCCACTCTACCACCTAACTGCTGTAAAAGTTATGTACATTATACCAATTAACTCTAAGTAGCCCTCTCTACCTCCATAACAAAACAAAGGTGACCTGGAGGCTCATTGCCAGAGTTATCGGTATTTATTAATAAAAAGAGAGAGAAGAGAACAGAGAAAAGAGACAGATAGACAGACACACACAGAGATTATAAGTGAATTCTGTTCAACATTCAAAGAATAATTAAAATATTATATTTAAACAGAAACTATCATTAAAAAATCATGTCTAAATAGAATAACTTAAGTGTAAGCAAAAAAAGAGATTTTTCCAAACTCTTTCTATGTTACAATTATGGTCATAATACCTAAAATAGGGTGAAAAGAAGAGAAAGAAAACCATAGGATGATACCCTTAATGAACATCAGTACAAAAATATCAAATAAAATGTTAGCAAAGAAGATAAAAAATATTTAAAAGTTTAGATAAAGACAGCCAAATGTCACAGTGGAAAAAGCTCTTGGTCTGGAGACAGGGGGACCTGGGTTCAAATCTGATTTCAGACTATTCTAAGTCACTTAACTCCTTTTAACTGACCCTTGTCCTTCTGTCTTAGAGTTGTTACTGAGACAGAAAATCAACAGAAAGTAAAGAAAGTAAGCAGAAAGTAAAGCCTTATTTTAAAAAATGCAGTATGACTAAGTCGAATTTTTCTCCAATAGAGCAGAATTTCACTATGTGGCCCAAATTGAATATATGGCCCATGACATGTTTTGTATGAGATCTCCATGCTGCCACAGGGAAAGTGTATACCCTTTCATACTGACATCCTGAGATAAAGCTTATGGAAAGTTAATATTAATTTGTTATCCCTTTTTGTGCCACATCCGATAACTTTTTTATTTTAAAGCTAAAATATGTTTGATTTTAGGGCTGAAGCTTTGAACTGACTTCAATCAGGCTGAGGCAGGGTGGAGATAAGTTCTTTGTTTTATCTGTAACAAGGATTCTCTTAATAAATGCCATTTTGGGAAATTTCACACATGCACTGTGTGGTCATCTAAAGGCTGGATAGTTACTCCTTGTGTCTGGAAGACCTCCCCATTTGTCCTGATTGAAGTCCAAGTCTTCCAGTCAGAGAAGCTTAGGGAAAGGACAAGAAGAAGAATGTAAATGATGGAGAGAACAGAAAATTAAGCCTTTCCCCTGGAACCAGAGACTCGGGAGGTCTTGATTAGGTCTGGTTCACCTCATCATGGAAGAAGTGGCTGGTCATGTTCATGTTTTGCTCTGGCACACTTTTTGTTATTTAATAATTATAAAGTTAAGGTGCAGTATCCAGAGAATATTAATCATAATAAGCCTTTAATCCTTCTTCCTTAGCTACTTCTCTACTGACTTTTAAGGTAGAGGTGTCAAACTTCCAAATAGGGGACTTTAAGCAACCCGCAAATTCTTCATGAAACCTGATAAAAATATAATTAGGATGTGTTTACCAAAATAAATAAAATATACAATACAACCTAGATAATGCTAATTTGGAGTTTTCTAAATAAATATGTGGTATGATTATATTTGAGTTTGACACTTCTCCCTTAAGGGATAAGACCAAAAGCCAAAGGATGTTTGTCCTGTTAACAACAGAAAGGTTGTCACATTATTCCAGACACATGGTGCCTCAAACCTCTTTTTCTTAGATCTTTTGCTCTGTTAGAGGCTACCCTCTTTTAGAGTTCTTCCAAATAACTAAGAGCAATCAGTAGTTCCAACATCTTGCACACGTTGTATGTAAAAAAAAAACTTCTAAAACTTTGAAGCTACCTCTTCTTTTTTTTAACTTCTATTTCCAGTTTCCTCTGAAGTTTCAGAATTTGCACAGTTCAAAAAATCCACTAAATCCTGAGATGAACCTGAACCAGGCCCATGATAGTTTTATTTATTTTCCCTCATTAAAGTGATTCTTATATCCTTAAGAAAGCTGGAGGCCAAATCATATGTGATTTGCTTCTCTTAAGCAAATGACCTTGGGCTTTAATTACATAAGGTACTTATTTACATAATTATAAAATTATGATATCTGGTTTGACTAGTATCACCTTGTAGGTCCTACTTAAAAATATCAGTAAGTTTAAGTTTAAACTTGTCATCACCACTCAAATTTATAATCATTTTTCATGGACAAGTTTAATAGCTAATTTAGGGGGGGAAATCCCTAAACATTAAAGAAATAATCTCTCAATTCAGAGCATGGCAAATGAACCTGGTGGCAAAATGAGATCTAGGAGTAATAACAAGAATAACAACAATGAATGAATTAATGAATGGATGAATAAATGAAAAAAAAAGTATTTTAGGTACTTGCCATTTATAAACATAAAACATTTGTATTAATAACAACTGCCTTATTTATAGTGATTTACATTTTATTTCTTTTGATTCTTGTGACATTTCCCCCAGAGTGTCATAAAGCATATATTTCACAACTCTGTGGTTAACTTATTCTTACAAGTGATATAGTTGTCTTTGACTTACTATCCAACTAGTTTCAAGCTCCATAAGGACAATGACATTGTTGTATGTACATTTTCTATCTTTTCCAGCACCCATAATAGGGATCTACACAGAGTAGGGATTTTATAAATGTTTTATGAATGATTGAACTGATGAATAATTGAACAATACTTTGAAGTACGGCAGATATTCCTATTTCATAGCAAAAGAAACTGAGATTCAGAGAACTTGGGAATTTGTCCATGGTTACGTTATGTGGATTTCTGGGCAAAGTCTTAGAATGATATTCATTACTTTTTAACAACTTTACTTCAATACCTCCGTGATTCCATGATTTCTTTAGTTTGACTTTTCCCTTTATTGGTATTGGGAACTATTCAACCATATCTTTTTATCTTCAGCAATTCCTCACTCCC
>NC_058132.1:180816223-180841901 GCF_016433145.1 Gracilinanus agilis | reverse complement strand
GTTGGTCTGTAAAAGGTATATGCAGGACTTCTAACAGACTAGCAACGGGAGAGAAGGCAGAATCTATTACAGGCGTGTGGGGACAGCCTATATAAAGCCACATAAATAGCAAATGATTTGTTGTGTTTGGGACAGCCAGTTTGGCTAGAATTTGGGAAGGCAAATAATATAAGAGCAGGCTGGAAAGATAGGTTTGGTCCAAATTGTGAAGGGTTTAAAATACTAAACATTTTAAAGTCTACATTTACTTTTCCAGGTATGAGGAAGCCACTAGTGTTTATTACTAATGTGATCCTGGAAAATTACTTAACACTATTTACCTCAATTTCCTCATTTATAAAATGAATTGGAAAAGGAAATGGAAAACCATTCCAATTATCTTTGCTAGGAAAGACATTAATGGTGTCATGAGAAATTGGACACAAATGAAACTAATAAACAAGTGTTCATTGAGAAGGGGAATGACATGGGCAGAGAAGCAGTTGTGGAGGATAGATTGAAATGGTAGAGACTTCAGGCAGAGACCAATTAGGAGTTTTATATAATACTCCAGGTGACAGATAATGAGCAATTAAACTATTGTGATGGTCATGTGATTAGAGAGAAGGTAATAGATGTGAGCAGTGTAGTGGCAGTAGAATTAATGAGGCTTGACAAGGCCTTTAAGAATTCAATGTCTGGGGTATGTAGGAGATTCAGTAGATGGGAAGGTAGGCCTGGAGACAGAATGTCCTGGGTTCAAATATGGCTGCAGACACTTACTAGCTATGTGACCCTGGACAAATCACTTGACCCCAATTGCCTTGGCCTTATACTGCTGGTCTGCCTTTAAAATGACACTTAGGATATTAGAAGGTAAGGGTTTAAGAAAAAAAGAAAAGTCTTTTCCATGCCATGATGACACATTAAAATAGGATTTTAGAGGAGGTCTTATTATACATTTTTTTCAAGAAAATCCCTCATGATATCTGTTTTAATTATAAATATCTAAATTGTGCTTTTAGGACACACTCTTGGAAGGAACTTCCAAGTTCTTCCTCTGTACTATTCAGAGACAGGGAAAGTTAAGATAACATAATTATTGTTGAATGCATAATGTTCTTTCTATGATCAAAATCATCAAAAGTTGTGGGTTTGAGTTCAGTTTTCCTAAATTCATTATCAGTCTTATAATCCTTATTCTCAAGGATAGTCTCTTTATATACAAGAGACAAAGGTCAACTGTCTGTCAACTATAATTAACTGAGTGTCTCTTTCCTTTCTCTCCTGATAATAAATAAATCAGAGATGGAGCTCATTTTTAGCTCCTGCTTTTCTCTTTTTTATCCCCCAAGAAAGGCCTTTAAAATATATTAATTTCAGTAGCACATTATATATAGTCATATCAATAAATAAATATTGAGTGTAAGAAAAATGGGTTGGGAAAAGACTGAAAGCCTGAGAATAATAAACTGAAAAATTTGGAATCTATCCTATAGAAAATGGGGCCCTCTATTTCATTAAATATATATTTCTTCCCTTGGATTTTAGGCTCAGTTTTGTTGGGCAGGTGATTCTTGGTCGTAGTACTAGATCCCTTGCCTTGTGTAATGTCATATCCCATGCCTTTTGATCCTTTAATGTAAAAGCTGTTATGTCCTGTGTAATCCTGAATTTAGCTTCATTATATTTGAATTAATTTTTTTCTGGCTGTTTGTGGCATTTTCTTCTTGGCCTGAGAGTTCTATAATTTAGGTATAATAGTTCTGGGATGGTTCATTTTGGTATCTGTTTTAGGAAGTAATTGGTGGATTCTTTCCATTTCTATTTACCCTTCTTATTCAAGAACACCAGGGCAGTTCTCTGATAATTTTTTGCAATTTGGTGTCTAGGCTCTTTTTTGATCATGCCTTTCAGGTAGTTCTGTTATTCTTAGGTTGTCTTTCCTGGATCTATTTTTCAAGTCAGTTATTTCTCCAGTGAGATATTTCAGATTATCTTCTATTTTTTCATTTTTTCAATTTATTTTATTGCTTCTTACTGTTTTATGGAGTCATTATCTTCCATTTATCTAATTCTAATTTTTAGGAACCTATTTTCTTCTTTGAAATTTTGTACTTCCTTTTTTATAGAGTTATTTTCCTGTTTGGGGTTCTATTTTCTTCAGGGAGAGTTTGCTTTAATTTCTTCACTTTTTTTATCATTTCATTTTCTAAATTTTCCTCTAATTCCTTTATTGTTTTTTGAATCCTCTTTTGGAGCTCTTCTAGGAGTTCATTTTGGGCCTGATATTCTTTCACATTTGCCTTTGAGAGTTCACATATTTCCACTTTGGCATTGCTATTCTCTTCTGAACTTGCATTTTGTTTTCCTCTTTTGCTGAAATAGCTTCTCAGGGCCAGGCATTTTGTTTGCTTTTATTCATTTTGGGAGGTTTTTTTCATTATATTGCCTATATGTTGAAGCTCAGTGGAGGGGTTACTTTCCTTGGTTTCCCCTGGGTGCCACACTCAATGGATTTAGCTAGATTCCACTCATCAACTGCTAGCTCTCTCTGGTGTTTTGAGCACTAGGATTGTTCCTTCAACTGAAGGTTTCCCTGAATGTTCATTCACTAAGTCAATCCTCAAGCTTCTTAACATATGTTTATGTTGGAAAATATACAAGGCATGGGCCAGGAGTATAACTTCTGCACCCTAGAATAGAACCACTGCTATGTAAGAGTAGGATGGGGTTAAGAGTGTAGAGGAGGGGATAAAATACACCCTTTGAGAGTATAGTCAGAGTCCTCTCAATCTGTAAGGAGGAAAGTAAAGTAGCAATAATACTACAATTGGGAAATAGATTTCTACAAAACCAGAATTTGGACTGTAAAAGTATTGGCTGTTTTCCCACCAACTTGACCAACAGTGTATTAATGTCCTAACTTTCCTATATCCCTTCTGGCATTTGTCCTTTTCCTTTTGTGCCATGTTGCTAATCAAATAAATATGAGGTGACATTTTGGAGTTCTTTCAATCTGTATTTCTCTAACCAATAGAGTTTTAGAGCATTTTTTCATACGCCTATAGATAGTTTTGATTTTTTTTTCAACTGAAAACTGCCTATTCATATCCTTTGACCATTTATCAATTGGGGAATCACTCATATTCTTATAAATTTGACTCAACTCTCTTTTTGAGAAGTGAAGCTTTTATCAGAGAAACTTGAATGTAGTAGGCACTTTGCAGATGTTTGTTGTTGAAGATAATGGGTGAGAGCAATGGGACTTGCTATGTTGCATTAAAATTTTTAAAGAGAAATCATTCAAGAACCAAATCCTTCCCCATGCTGTTAGAAAGGAGGAATAGGTCAAGCAATGGGACATTGACTTTGAAATCATAGACGTTGGACTAAACCCAGAGATCCCAGAGACAAGAACCTGTCGACTCATTTAAAATAATAAAAAAAAAACAACTTTTCAAAAGCAGAAATCTTTTTTTCTTCCTTTTCTCTTTTCTTTGTGTTACAGAAACAGCTAAATGGCATGTTAACTTGAAACCTCTTTGCTGTGAATAGGTATGCTACTGTTAAGGACAATGGACTCTATACTGGTCCAGAAATGCTTTGTTTGTAAATGTCTTTAACATCTCTTTTAGACTTTTAATAATTCTACCTTAGTTATTTTCTTTAGATACCTACAGTGCTGGAACCATCATAAAATGTCTTTTTGTAGGAGATCTGAAATAGCTTTGGTAACTGTTTAAATCAAGAAGTCCCCTATTTCAGGAGTAAGAAGCAGTGACCTCTGCCTGGACTTAAAAAGAAGAGACTCAGATAGGATTTCTTAGTCCTAAAACTGAGGAGTAATAAACAAAAAAATAAAGCTATATTGAATTAAATTTGGGGGATTGGCTAAACTATCTTATTGTATGGTTTCTTAACATAGGGTAATCATTGTAAAGTTTAACCTGGGCTTACAAATGCTAGTCTACCTGGAGAACTTCCTGTTCCATACATGGGTGTTTAGTTTCCACTGAGTTTAGTTATAAAGAGTCTGACCTTCAAGAGAGGGATAGGCTCCTTGTCTGTGCTTTAAGAAAATAACTTTAGCAGATGTGTGGAGGATGGATTTCAGTGGGGAGAGACTTAAATCAAGGGGGAACTAAGCTCAGCTCTCACAAGGTTACCTTAAGGTTGGTGAGTGGCATAGGGTGGAAATAGAGCACCCCAAATTGGATATATTGAATATATAGCACTCCAAATCCATAGTTGGTTAAAGGTATGCGGTTACATATTATGTCCCAACATGTGATATAAAGTAGAATGTGCTGCTAGGGACATTTAACTTTGGTCTACTTCATGTGGCTCTTATATGATGTAGTCCTGTGAATATTGGCATATGAATTATATATCTCTTGTGCCTTGGATGCAGTTGTCATAGGCTGTTTGACAGGTATCATATAACGAATACTTATAGTTTTGTTATGCATCTGGTGTAATTTGAAGGGGTCGAAATATTTATAACTGAGGGGAAAGTATGCCAGACAAGCAATATAGTGATCCCTCACCTATCACAGGAGTTAAGTTCCAGAGATTCCTGCAATAGGTGAAAATCCTCAAAGCAGCTGTGCTCACTGCCAGAAGCCTTAAATGGCGCAGAATGTTTGGGTGGCATAGGGAGGGTTTGAAATAAAATAAAGCTTTCATGAAAATTTCAGAAAAACACAACACCTCAGAGTAACACTATGCGTAATGATCAGATTTCTGTATGAAATGGACAAGGAGAAATGCTGAACATATTGGCACAGCGCAGGAGAGCAAACAGACTGATGCTGCAGTCACTGAGCCAGTCAGCACCCAGGATAGAGAACACAGTGCTGTGGTTGGCCACCTTTCATTCCATTAGCCAATAGTGTGCTGTGTACAATCTCACATTGGGAAACTTGCACAAGCAGTAGTGGCATACTGCATTTCCATTGTGTACAGTAGGGTATTCATCTGTAGAATCCTGCGATATAGTGAAAACAGAAATATATATATATATATATATATATATATATATATATATATTTTAAACCCTTACCTTCTGTCTTAGAGTCTATGCTGTTTATTGGCTCCAATGCAGAAGAGTGGTAAGGGTAGGCAATGGGGGTCAAGTGACTTGCCCAGGGTCAAACAACTGGGAAGTGTCTGAGGCCATATTTGAACCTAGGACCTCCCATCTCTAGGCCTGACTCTCAATCCACTGAGCTACCCAGCTGCCCCCTAGATATATATTTTTAAAAATCCCAAGTACAGTGAAGCTGCGATAAATGAACCACGATATTAACAAGGGACAACTATAGAGGGGAAAAGAGTAGGAAAAGATTCACTTTCCCATAATTCCTTGGGCCCAAGCTAAAGTTGTTAATTGGAAGAGATTAGGGACTAGATTTTCAATGATGCTTTGGTCCTAAGGTAGAGGTACTGATCAAAGAACAAGAGAGATGTCTAGGAAGAAGAAAAAAAGACAACTTGGAATCATGGAATTTATTTACCTTGAAACAGCATGAGTATGCAGGGCATCAGCCCTTTGGTGCCAAGAAGAAATTGGAGTTTTAATCATATGATTTTATTATACAGATATTTCTTTGAGGACCAAAGCTGAGACAAATGGAGACAGAGTTTTCCCTAATGTGTCAACTTTACTCTTACCACTGGGACTTTTACCTGTTGGTATTGTGAGTGTGTTTATGCAAAACTGGACACCCAACCATTGGAGGATATGGGAGGAAACTAGGCATATTTACTTGTTTATCTGGAGCTAAACAAAGTTCCATTTTTACTCTTTATGTCTTAAAGAAATATGCTTTATGTTTATATATGCTTATTATTTCTTTCTTTCATTTTTCTTTTTTTTTAAAAACACTTACCTTCTGTATAACAACACACATACAACTTATATTACCTGCTCTGTTGGGGAAGGGGGGAGAGTGGGAGGGAGGATGAGAACATGGATCAAAAAATGTCAGAAAACAATTATTTAATGGTATGTAAACTACAAAAAAAAAAAGAAAAAAGAAAAACCTTACCTCCTGTCTTAGAAGGAATAAGTATCGATTCTATGCAGAAGAGTGGTAAGGGTTAGGCAACTGGGTTAAGTGCCTTGTCCAGGGTCACCCACCTAGGAAGTATCTGAAGCTAGAATTGAGACCAGGTCCTCCTGACTCCAGGCCTAATGCCCAATTCACTCTGTTACCTAGCTACCCCGTGGGCATTTGATGTCCCCAAATGTCTAAACATAGACATTCTGAGGAAAAGGGGGAATACAAACAAGGAGAGAAGGAAAGGGAGAGAGAGATGGAGACAAAGAGAGGGAGAGAGAGAGAGACACACACACACACACACACACAGAGACAGACAGACAGAGAGACAGACAGACAGAGAAGGAGAGGGAGAAAGAGAGGGAAGGAGGAGAGAGACTTAATCTTTTTTGGTGTAGACTCAATACAGACCATATTAATAATATTGGAAGTTACTAAGTCAAAGTTGACTTAACACTTAGTTTACAATACTATCAAATCTAAGTAATACCCAGGCAACCTATTCTAAACATAGTGGTATTATTTTATCACTGAACCAGAGGTCCAATGAGACTTCCTAGTAGAGTTGGCTGATTTCATTGATTCTTCAAAGGACAAATGTGTCCACAGAGATGAGCTTCCCTACCCTAAATTATAATGCAATGGTCTCTAGACTTGCCTTACTGATAGCTGCTCTGGGTTCCACTTCTGTATTTTTTAATTTATTTTTTTTATTTTCAGGAAAATTTATTCTTCTAAAATTCTCATTCTTATCTTTTCTTTTTTTCCATTTCCCTTCTATCCATTTTTCCTTCTTTAGATTATTGAAAGTATTTGCAGAAAAGCATTTCTTTCAGGTTTCTCATTAATCAATTACAATTTTTAGTTATAGTGTCCTTTTTTAATCTTTAGCTTACTTGCTTAATTAATTAATTAAGACTGTCTTTCCATGGTTACATGATTCCTGTTCTTTCCTTCCCCTCCCCTCCTACCTCCCATCTTGGCTCCACTTCAAGGCAAATTAAATCAACAATCCTTCATTAAGTGCTTACTAAGTACCAGACACTGTACTAAGTGCTGGAAATACATATAAAAACTGGAAAAAAGGCAGTTTCTGCCCTCAAGGACCTTATATTCTAATGGGGGAAGACAGCATGTAAAAGGAAGCTAGAAAGAGGGGGAGCAAGCAGGGAGGAACAGAAAAGAGATGATATAGAGATATTGTAGAGAAAGTTCCAGATAGTTAGAGATAGTTAGTAGTACATCCCATAGAGGTACCAAGACATGGTAGGCCTGGCCATTTTCCTTTATATGTACACTCTAAGAGAAACTAGCCAGGTATGGGGAGAGACTGCAGAGGCGAACAGTACTTCTTGTGTATGGACTAAACTTGGGTACATAGTTGAGAACTGACTAGGGAGGCATTATAGATTTGAAAAGGAGAAAGGGAGACAATATTTCTGTGATTTGATTGAATATGTCTGCTAGATTTGGAAAATTTTGAATATCTTCCTCTAACATAGTTACTGATTATATAAAAACTGGTGAAGAAGCTGGATTAGATGATCAAGAGAAAGAACGTGATCTGGTGGATAAAGTCCCGGACTGAGAGTTAAGAAAATCTGACTTTAATGTCTGCTTTAGTGCTTACCGGCTGTACTATCATGGGCAAAAGTCTTTCTGAGTCTCAGTTTCTCCATCTGGGAACTAGGGTTAATAATACTTTTAATACTTAATTAATGGGATTTGTGTTAGGCTGAATAACTTGAAATCAGGAAGATCTGGGTTTGAATCTTGCTTCAGACACTTAATATATGAACCGGCTTCTCTGAATCTTAATTTCTCATCTTACTTTTCTCATCTTAAAATGGGGGGGACAATACCTGTAAGACTTACTTGGGTATTTTAAGGATTAAATGAGATAATATATATGTATTAGACTGCACCCCTGAGAAAGTTTTATGAACATCAGCTATCATAATCTTCATGACACTATAACCTCACTCTTCCAAAGTGAGGGGGGGACTATATTTGCCCTTCAGTGTTCTAAGAGTACCTCTGAAAGGGCTGGGGGAGTCTGGTTTTAATCTTATCAACTTTATCTCCAATTCCTCAGTATTTCCCCCACTGTTTAATTACCAGTGATTAGCTTTTCAGTTTCATTTAACTAATTAGTATCAACTAGCTCTTAAAAAGATCTATTTACTGTAAAGATTTAGGAACAATAGAAGTTACAAATATTTTATCCTCAAATACTCTTCCCTATATCCTCTAGTTCCTTAGAGAGTGAGCTGGAGTGTAGCACAGTTTCTACATTGGATATGCTATACGTAAATAAGTACTTATTCATCAATTGATTTTCTCCACTAAGTTTCTTCCAATTGGAGCATGACTGATGTTTGGATAGATGACTTCTGCTGCTGTTGGGCAGGGTTAAGCAATTCAGTCCTTTGTTACTCACTGTCTGGTCCCTAGAAATTCAAAGCATTGAGTCTAGCTCCCAGACATCTGCTGGTTCACCATTCTCAGTTTTCAGAACTCACAAGGTCACAGACATCTCCAATTTCCTTCACCTAAAAACAGAAGAAGAAAAAAAGAATAGACACAACAGAGATAAGAAGAAACAGCAGGGCTATAAGCTCTTGGCTTTGTGCTGTCTCCTGGTGTGAGAGGGCTCAAGGTCCCTCCTACACCTGTTGGATCTCAGAAGCACTTTTTCTTTTTTCGGGGCCAGCCAGGCTAGAAAGAGCAAGAGCCAAGAGACTTGAACTTACTTGCTAGTACCTTTTGAATCCCTCTCACCACCTCCTGACTCTCGTTTCACAGACATTAAAAAGGTTCTTCTTCACTAGGTGACTAGTGGACCATGATCAATTACAGAATGTTTGCCCATATTCCAAAGTCCACATGGGGATCATCCCATCTTTTATTGGAAGCCTTTCCCAATTCCTTTTAATTCCAGTATCTTCCCTTTATTAATTACATCCTATTTATCTTGAATATATACATGCCATAAAGATTGGTCGCAATGTACTTTATTTTGTCCATTGCACTTCTAAGATATTAGGATTCCATGAACTGATAAAGTACTTAAGTACTATTCTTCTATATCTCTCAAGTGGTATCACAATATTTATAGCTGATGGGACCTTAGAGATCATCTGGTCTACTACCCTCATTATACAGATGAGGAAATCAAGGGCTAGAGAGGTTGACTTGCTCAATATCCCACAGATAGATAAGTGGTTGAGGGCTGAATCAGGAATCAAATTAAGTTCTCTTATACCAAATTTTGTACTCATCCCACTGTGTCAAGCTAAGTCCCTGCCCAGTAGTATGAAGCTATAACAGACCAATAGCTCTGTTGATATGTGTGTGTATTTATAAATTAGGCAAAGTGTATGTTGAGCCTGAGGAGGAAGAGATGCTATTATCTGGTAGGGACTGGGAACACTTCTGGTAAGAGTTAGGCACCATTTAAATTGTTTTTTAAGGGTGTCCAGCAATTAAATAGCCTTGGCTAGAACAAAGATGAAGAGGCAAAAAAGTTCATGACCCATTTCAGGGGAAAGGAGGCACGGTGAGCAGGTCAGTTTAGATGGGCCATATAATAATACATTCAGTGCTTTGAGATATGTCTAAAAAGGTTGGTGCTGGTATACTATACTTAGAGTTAGAGGACCTGGATTTGATTCCCAGCTATGCTATTTACATATGTGACATCGGGCAATTCATTTGACTTCTTTGACATCAGTTTCAAAATCTATGAAATGTCAGATTTAACTAGGTGACTTCCAGTGTTACTTGTAGCTCTTATGTTTTATTGTACATAGTTTTGATTACCAACGAAGAGAGAAGGTATTAGGCAGCTACTGAAAATTTGTCTTTTATTTGCATAAGGTTATATGTTTGTGCTAAATGGAATTGTAACTCCAAATTTAACAACCCTTCGCTTGATGTGTATAGAGAGGAAAAATCTCTGGATTTGGAATCGAAGACCCTGGATTCAAATCCAGACTCTGTTACTTATTACTTGAATGCATTTGGGAAGCCACTTTGCTTTTGTTTCTTCAATATAAAACATGGAGGTTGAATTAGAGAGCCTCTGTGGCCCTCTTCAATTCTTTATCTATGTTAATTTTGAAAAGAACATCTTTTATCTTACTTTGTAACATCAACCTTTTTGATCTTAGTTGGTTGATTATGAGTTTGTTTTTTTATGGGGGAAGGGATGGCAGCATGTTTATTTTAAAAGAAAAATTTGAGTAATTACATAAATCAACTTAGCACAAAGTTAGGATCCTGACGCCCTGAATGAGGGAACTGTAAATTATGCAAAGGGTGATAGCCGGCAAAATAGACACAGAATGTGCCAGCTTGTCCCAGAATCAGAAACAGACAGGTGCCAAATCACTCTGAGGCTTTAACACCTGCTGACCCAGATAGAAATAATTCATATTTTGACTCTTCAAGTACTCATGCCAATAATGTTATAAACTGCAGTTGACAGGCACTTGTCAAGTCAGATTGGACATCATTTTCCTGTTGTGACCTGCCTTGAGTAGTATCCATGTTAATTTTATCAGACTATGTTCTCTTAGTTAATAAGAATCTGAATTCAAGTTTATTGGGTACAAATGTAGAATATTCAGTGAGATTTAAGAAGTGAATTTTATAGGAGAACTTGGTCAGCAAAGGAGAAGGAAACAATCATTTATTAAGCACCTACTACATGCTATATCATCTCTTTTGATCCTCACAACAAACCTGGGAGGTAGGTGCTATTATGATCCCTATTTTACAAATGAGGAACCTGAATTAAGTGACTCTTCCAGTGTCACACAGCTAGTAAATGTCCAAGGCTGGATTTGAACTCAAGTCTTCTTGACTCATGGTTTTATGCTCTTTTGATTTCATTCTTTCAGCCACTAAAGTGATTTTCCTAAAGGTCAGGCCCAATTATGTATTCCCCTACTTAATACACTCCAACGCCTCTCTTTAGTCTCCAGGATAAAAAACAAAATGCTCTGCTTAGCATTTGAAGCCCTTTATAATCTAGCCCCCTGTGACCTTTCCAGTCTTCATACACTTTTCACCAGACAAAGTCTGTTAGATCCAGTGACACTGTGCTGGCTTTTTCATGAACAAGAATCTCTATTTCTTGGCTCTGTGCATTTACTGTGTTGTCCCCCATTTCCAAAACATTCTACCTCCTCTTTTCTTCCACAACTCCTCTTATTTCTAGTATCTTCCCTTTGCTAATTATGTCCTACTTATCTTGTATATAGCTTGCTTGTATATATATATATATATAGAAATAGATATATATATATATATATATTGCATGTTGTCTATCCCTTTAGATTGTAGGCTTCTTGAGGTCAGGGACTTTTGCTAACTGGTGGGATTTGCTGTGAGGCTGACAAAACATGTAAAGAGCTTTGAAGTTTCCATAATGTTGTAGTATGTATGCCCTCTAGTCTCATCTGTCCAAACCCAACTCTGTTTTTTCTCTCCTCACATAACTCCAAGAGGCTACTGGATTTTCAAGTGCTAAGGTTCATGAGCTGCCATCATTAATAATATTAATAATATCAACTAACCAATTTCGATATCCTCAGTATCAATCAATTCACTGGTTTCAATTAACTTTTATAAAAGGATATTTATATAGATGTTATAGCAAGGATAGAAGTTAAAATACTTTCCCTAAACCAGAAGGCATAAATGCATTCCTCTTTGCATATACTTAATCGCTGGAGATAGTGGGCTCAAATTTGAAGGACAAAGATACTCAAACACATAATGGGAACCCATGTGGCAATGGGTACCATCTGGTGGTGAGAAAAGATCCCCAGAGTTCACTTTTGGGTCTGATGAGTCACTCCCTTGCCCAAGTGAGCTAGCTCATTGTCAGACACAGTGGTTTGGATGATGGCACAATCCATTGTTAAGTTGGGTCAAGTACATCATTCTTCCTTGCTATAGAACTCTAATGTGGATAGGATGTAGAATGACTTTATCATGTGGTTTCACTGGTTTTCTGGATGTTCTCATCTAAAAATATTGACTTATTTTCAATCAGAAAAGAAGAAACTCAAAAGAGACCAGTGAAACAGAGGAGTGATGCATTCAGACACATATAGTGGCCAATTGGAAGAGAGTATCTACTATTGCTTCCTCACTGGGTGGTTCAATAGTAGTCCATGTCATACAAAAATGAGCTAGGGAAGAAAGAGAAAGATAATCCAACTGAACCTTTTTGTATGCATGTTTGATTCCATCTCATTAGTCCTTCTGGCTCTTGCATCAACAAAACATTCAAAGACAGAAATTGGTTCCCCATAGTTCCACATGTTGGATTTGCTGTAGACAGAGAATATTGCTCAAGTTTTCTCTATCCCATCAGGAAAGGTGAATCCATTCAAGTTCATTGGCCAGTTCTCTTTTATAGTGCTGCATAAATGGTATTTTAATGATTTCTATTATAAAAAATATAATGATTTATTTTAGTAACCTCTATAGTGCAAATGTTTTTTTTTGTAAGCTTTCAGTCAAAAGACATCCAAAACACCTCTGTTCACCTTAATAGAGATATCTCATACATATAGAGAGGTGATCTTGGTTTCCTATTATGGTTTTATATAAGAAATCCCTTTAAATGAATGGATTAAAAGATTGATGCTGTCTGATCTATTAGAAAGTAGACTGTTTGGAATCAGGACATCTAGGTTTTATATCTGGATTCTTTGTGGGACCCTGGAAAATAAGTCACTTAATCTCTCTGAGCTCCAGTTTCCTAAACTGTAAAAAGATTGTACTAGATGGTGAATGCAATCTTTTCCAGATTTAAGTCCTATGATCCAGAAAAAGCAAATGATTCTGGGGAATACACTTTCTTTTTCTTTCCTAATGGATAAAGGGATAAGGGTAGAGTGATGGGCACTTTAAATTATGCTATTTATGAGATAGTAATATTTCTACTAGTTTTTAATAAGTCAGGATTTAAAAAAGTTTACTGTTTGAGCTGTTATCCTTTGAAATAAGGAACTCTATCTCCACATTACTACATGTGCATTTATTTTAAAAATATTTTAATGAAAAGCCAATCACTTTTCATTTAGGTTATGACTTGCTGTTTGTGAATCAAGGATTCATGACCTATTGTCAAGACACCCAAAGGCAATAACCAGCCTTCCATCTGTTTGTAGCATCAAATATTTCTTTGTTTTCATCCTTGAAAAGAAATCACTCTCAGCTAAAGAATGAAAGGCCAAACTGCTCTGAGGCTTAGAGAGGTGCCTCCAGGTAAATGGCAATGTTTCTTCCTGGGGAACAGGATTGAAATATTATAACAGGATTTGTATAGGAGATGTGAAGACAGTATAAATAAACAAAATGAAAAAAATCAAATCAATGCTAACTCTCCTTTCTAAAGTCTTGGCTCTCCCTATGAGATTTCTATAGAATATGTAGAATGAGAAGGGATTTGTTAGATAAGTATTTTTAGAGTCAACAGTGCAATGCAAAGTCCTAATGCAATGCAAAGAGAAGACTAGGAGATCTCCAGATTGGAAAAGACCTCAGAAGCCAATTATATTACCTATACTTGAATTGTCTTGGAACAATGAACTTGGAGTCAAAATATCTGGACACAAGACCTGGCTCTGCCATTTACTTTTAGGTGAGTCTCTCTGACCCTTTGTTTTTTCTTCTGCTTACTGAAGATCTGTCATAATGTATATAACTTATATAATTTTTGATTTGTATGATGTTTATATTATACGTATATAATATACAGTATTTAACATTTTAACATTTGTAGGACACTTTACACTGTGTTTTATTTGAACCACCCAAAAACTCCATGAGGCAGGTACTTCAGGCATTATTATCTCCATTTTATAGAAAAGGTAGCTGAGTTTTGGAGATGCACCTGAAGTCATACAACTTGTAAATATCAAGGACAAGATTCAAAACCCAGGCTTCTTGAACCCAGATGCATTATTGTCTTCTTTCCACTCTAATACCTTTCCTGCTTCCCTCGAAGGATTGTTGTAAGGCTCAAATAAAATCACATATGTGACAGCAGTTTAATCATAAAATGTTTATTTATATAAGCATTAGTATAACAATATATTAATGTTAGTGTTGCATTGTGTTGCCAGTGTTGGATATAGGGGTGGTTGCAGCATTATACAGGCTGTGGGAACCTGGATAAGTCTAATCCAGACATTAAACATTTACTGTGTGTCAGCCATTATTGTTGTAGGTTTTGGGGGTAGGGATACAAAGAAAGGGGGAAAGGACAGTTATTACCCTTAAGAAGCACATAGTCTAATGTGGGGGACAACATGCAAATAATAATATTCAGGGCAAACTGGAGGTACTTTCAAAGAAAAACATTCATGGAGACTGGGAAAGGATTCTTTCAGAAGGTGGAATTTTAGCTGAGACTTAAACTGAATAGTTTAACTTCTTGGCATCATAGCTAACTCTCTAAATCTAAGGTTTGAAGCCTGATTCTGTTACTTATTATCTGTTGAACTCTGGGTGAGACACTTGACCTCTACAAAATGAGGAATTTGGAGTAAATGGACTCTTAGGTGCCTTTCAGGTTTAAAATCTATGATTCTATCTGTTAGTCAAACATTTATTAAAATGCTTCTTATTAATGTGTTTATGAATATTATATGTGTATAATATACAGTATATATGTATATATACATATATACATATACATATATATGCCAGGCACAGTGCTGAGTATAAGAAGAAAGAAAAAATATAGTTTCTGTCTTCAAGGAGCTCATAGTCAAATGGAGGAAGACAATACTGGAAAAGAAGCTCCTGATCCTCTGACCAAAAGCTCAAGGAACAGCCCCAAGACAGGGCAATCTACTGTGTGCCTGAAATGATACTGAATGACTTATAAAACTGAATATACCCTTTGATCCAACAATACTACTATTAGTTTTGTCTCCCAAGGTGGTCAGGGAAAAAGGAAATTAACTTTTATGCTCTAGAATATTTATAACAGCTTTTTTTTTGTATTGGCAAAGAACTGGAAATTGAGAAGATGCCCATCAATTAGGGAAAGTCTAAATAGGATGTAGTATATAGGATTGTGCATGATAGGAAATGATGAGCAGGTTTATTTTAGAAAAAAATACATGGAGGAGAGAAGTTTTCATGAAATAATGCAGAGTGAAATGAGTAGAGCCTAGAGAACATTGTCTGTAGTAACAATATTATTCAAAAAGTAACTGTGACTAAGCAGCTGGAAAATGAATTTTCATCTATGAAGGACTTAGGAAGGAAAATGCTGTGTACCTCCAAAAAAAGAACTGATATGTGTAAGTATGCACTGTACACTTCCACATATACATCTATATCCAATGTTGTCCTTCTCTGAGGCAGGGTTGAGAAGGAGGAAGGGAGACAAATAGGAACTAAGAATGTAAGAAAAAATAAATATTAGAAAAAATAGAGGATGTGGGACTTCTTCACTGTCCACCTACTCTCTCCAACTAGAGGTAGAGAGAGACCATTTGGGGATAATAATAATAATAATAATAATAATATAACTAAAGTCTATATAGGACCCACTAAATGCCAGACACTGTGCTAAGCAGTTTGCAAATATTATCTTACTTGATTTTCACAACAACTGTGGGAAGTGGGAGTTATTTTTTTTTTGACGGTTGAGAAAATAAAACAAATAGAGATTAAGTGACTTGCCCAGAGACATAGAGCTACTAGTTATATGAATCTAGATTTGAACTTAAGCCTTCTAGATTTTAGGCTCAGTGATCTACCTACTGTAACACCTGAAGAAATATGATCTCTCAGCATTAAGCAGCTAGGCAGCACAGTACACAGAATGCTTCACTTAGAATAAAAAAGAATTGATTTCAAATCTAGCCTCAGAAACTTCTTAGTTGTGTGGTGCTGGACAAGACACTTAACCTATTTTCCTCTGGTTCCTCTTCTGTAAAATGGGTATATGAGGATCAAATTAGATAGTATTTATAAAGCCTTTCAGGCAATGCATGACACATTGTAGACGCTATATGATTGCTATTGTTACTATTTATTATGTTATAATAGTGAGATGCCATTCCAATGGTGAGATAAAGAAAAGTTCTTGATTTGCATTGATAAGCAGTCTTTTCATTAGGAGCTCCCTACACTGGTGAAATCAGAGGTTCTAAATGTAAAAAAATAAATCTAACAATACATGGGATAACAATAACAACAGCAACAGTAACAACATTACCAGAAACATTAATTGTAATGATAGTTGATATCTATGGGTACTTAAAGATCTCTTAAGTGTTTCATATGCATTATCTCATTGAATCTTCCCTAGGAACTTATAACTGAAGGCTAATAACAGAGGAATTTCCATTTAAACTTTGCTCCGGATGCCTAAAAACCCTAAGTTCTTCAAGGTTGTGCCAGAAGAGTAGAAATTTGATCAGGTTCTGCCAAACTGGAAAGACTTCAAGTAGTAGTTAGGTGATGGATTACATATTTCTTGTCCAGAAAATAATCTGGCTAAATCAGAAAGGCTCAGCAACAAGTTGGCCACAGGCTGATAAATTTTGTAGCCCTGGCAGGTTCCCAAGATAATTGTCAAAAGCTCCCCAAGGATAGCCATCTATCTTTCTTTTTTGCTTTAAGAAAAATTGTAAAATGCAATCGATTGTAAAAAATCTAAAAATATATGCAATGGACCACTTCCACTGATGTCACATCTTAGCAAAAGAACTGAAGTGGAAGTGTCTTCTCACAGAGCTTCTTTGGGGCTAAGATTGTTTTTTTGAAGTTTCTCATGATTCATTTTTTATTGTTTGGGGCTGCTTCTTTGGGGGGGGCAAAGGGGTGGCTCAGTGGATTGAGAGGCCTAGAGATGGGAGGTCTTAGGTTCAAGTGTGGCCTTGGCCATTTCCCAGCTGTGTGACTCTGGGCAAGTCACTTGACCCCCATTGCCTAGCCCTTACCACTCTTCTGCCTTGGAGCCAATAAATAATATTTACTCTAAGATGGAAGGTAAGCATTTTTAAGACTATTATTTATTATATTGGGGTGGTTTTCTGCAGTGGGGAAGTGGGAAGAATGCTGGAAGAAATTTTGGTAATATAAAAACTGAAAGGTATCAATGAAATTTATTTTAAAATAAAAAGAATCTGTAAAAATAACAAATTGAATCTGTCCTCAGCAGTGAAGCAGAAGGCTGACCTTTAAGCATCATTATTTACTTGGACTCTCTGATGAATCTCATTTTCTAGTTCTGACAAGTTTAAGTATGTGTAGAAAAAAAAAGATAAGGAAAGGGAAGGAAGGAAAAATGGAGAGGAAAGGAAATAAGCTCCTTTTATATTTACTTAGCTCTTTCTACATGCTGGGCATTGTGCTACTCCACTTTACAAATATTATCTCATTTTATGCTATATAAGGGTGTATTTAAAGAAGCTAGAAATGCAACTAAAATTAATTGAAACAATAACTTAAGTAAAATTACAGTATATAAAATAAATCCATACAAATCATCAACATTTCTATATGACAATAAAACACAGTAGAAAAATATGTAAAGAATGATTCCATATTAAATTACTCCAAAATACATAAAATATTTTTATATACTAAGTTACACATAAGAATCAGACAACTACAACTATAAAATACTTCATAGAAATAAAGACATACCTAAATAATTAGTGAAATATTAATTTCAGGTGGGTGAGAGTAGTCAATGTACTAAAAATAAGAACACTTCCTAAGTTAATTCACTTATCCAATGCCATAACAATCAAATTACCAAAATTTGCTTTATACAACTAGATAAAATGAATAAATTTTATTTTAAAAAGTGTCAAGAATCTCATAGGAAATAATGCAAAACAAAGTGAGAATGAAGGGGACTTAGTAGCACCAGATCTCAAATTATATAATACCTACTATTAATTCTCAAAACTACCTAGTTTTGGGTTAAAAAGATAAAGATTGATCAGTGGAACATATTAGGTGCATGACACACAGATGCAAATAAAACTAGTAGATTAATGTTCAATAAACATAAATATTAGGATAAGGATTTACTATTTGATATTTTTTTAAAAAAGGTTGCTGGGAAAATTGGACAAAAGTATGGAAGAAAAGAGATTTAGACAAACACCTTCCACCTTATACCATCATAAGCTCTAAATGGATATGCGATCTAGAAATAAAAAAAGTCATATAAGCAAAAACAAATTACCTATCACATCTATAGAAAGAAAAAATGTTTATGACCAAAGGACAGAAAGGATCATAGAAGATAAAATGGATAATTTAGACCCATATAAAAAAACTTTTTTGCACAAACATCCAATAAAGCTAAGGTTAAAAGAGAAACAATTAACTGGGCAAATGCTACACTGTGAGTTTCTGTGATAAAGCTTTGATTCCCAAGATTTACTGGGTGTCCCAAAAGACTTGAAGTCTTTGTTTTTTTAAAATCCTTACCTTTCATCTTAGAATCAACACTGTGAATTGGGTCCAAGGCAGAAGAATGGTAAGGGCTAGGCAAATGGAGGTTATGTGACTTGCCCAGGGTCACACAGCCAAGGACGTGTCTGAGGTCAGGTTTAAACCTAGGACCTCTTGTATCTAGGCCTGATTCTCAGTCCTTTGAACCACCTAGCTTCTCCAAATAGTGTAGTTTTCAGTTATTAACAAATAACTGGGACATCCTATATAAGATACTGATTCAAATTTCCAAGAAGAGTCATTTCCCAATTGAAATTTGCTCTAGGGGTATAAGCAGGCATTTCTCAAAAAAAGAAACCCAAATTATCTATTATCATATGACAAAGTGCTCCAAATCAGAAATCATTAAAGAAATGCAAATTAAAGAAATCTTAATGTTTTATCTTGCACGCATCAGGAGGGCAAAAATAAAAAGGAAAATAACATATGTTGGTAGGCTGTGAAAAAGCAGGCACAGGGACGCTCTATTATTTGACCCGTGAATTGGCAAACATTTGGAATTTGGAAGGCAAAACAAAATTGGAATTGTACAAAAAAAGTTACCAAACAGTGTATGAACCAGTTATACCCCTGCTAAACCTATACCCGGGAAAGATCAAAGAAAGAAGAAAAGATCCTAAATGTACAGCAATATTTGTAGCAGCTCTTTTCAGGGTGGCAAAACAATATAAAACTGGAAACCAAGGGAATGCCCATCAACTGGGAATAGCTGAAGAAATTGTTGCAGATGAATGTGATAGAACATTATTGCACTTTAAGAAATGAGGAAATAGATGATTTCAAAGAGATATTGGGAGGACTTATATGAACTCTTACAATAAAATAAATAGAATGAGACGAACAATTTATATTATATAATTTTAATGACTTGTATAAGGTGATGAAGAATTAAATTATTGGAATCAGATCAATTTATACAATGAAAACAAGAGAAAAATTTGAAAGTTGTAAAAACTCTGATAAATGCAATGATCATCCATGATTCCAGAATATCACTGATGAACTATGACATACCCATGTCCTAACAGAGAGGCTGAGGTACAAAATTAAACTTTTAGTTTTTTGAGCACTGCCAATGAAAGAATTTATTTTTCTTAATGATGCATATTTATTTTAAGGAATTTGCTTTTTTTTCCTTTTTATTTCCATTGGGGTAGGTTGTGGGAGGGTGAAAAATAAGCTTTCTTAAAAAGTTAACTTTGATATAAAATAAAAAGAAAAATAATGTTATATATATGATAAAGTCTTAATAAAGTCTTCTTTATTTCTACTTTTAATATTTAATTTTTGGAACATATGTATGATAGAAACAGTAATAGGAAATATAATAGAAATAATAAACAGGAAATTTGAATTTTTTCCCTCAGATCCAGTAGGGACTTTAATACTGAACCCCAAAGGATCATCACAATGAGCAATTTTTTCTTCCTGTTGTATGGTGGTGGCTTCCCTAACAGTATCCTGACAGTATTCCCCACTGTCTCATTCCATGAGAACAAGTATCCTTGAGTCTCTCCCTTCTATAAGACATTCTTTCCTTGATATCATACCCAATCAATATCTTTTTAAAAAGTGGATTTGAAGAAATGTTTCTTGAATTTTGTGAATCATCACAAATATTAAGGTTAAATTTACCTCTTTGTAACTCCCACTCCTTACCCCCAGTTGTGTTCTCTGGGGCAATACAGAACAAGTTTCATCTTTGATGTATGTTAAAGTTCTTTAGTATTTGAAGAGTGGCATCATGTCCCTCTAAGTCTTCAGTAGGCTAAACATATCCAGTTCCTTCAGCTTATCCCCATATGAAATGTACTCAAAGCCCATCAAGTTCCTGATTATACTCCTCTAGAACTTTTTTTTCCCATATAGGTTTTTAATGAATGAGCTGAAGCAAAGGTCCTCAGGAGAGGGGCAGGGAGGGGTGTGGTGTAGCAGCTAGGCAGGTAGGGCCATATCCCCTCCCTCCTAGAACTTCTTTAGACCTATAAATAAAGGAAGAATTTAGATAAAAACAACATATAAAGAACATTATGAGATGTAAAATAAATAACTGACTACATTAAATTTAAAAAGTTTCTGCACAAGTGAAAGCAATTCAACTAAGATTAAAAAGCAAACAACAAACAGGGGGGACTTTCTAGCAAGTCTCTAAAAAAGGCTTCATTTGTCAGATATATAGAGAAATGAGTCTATCTATAAGAAAAAAAAACTATTTCTCACTTGATAAAGGGTCAAAGGATAAGAACAGATCATTCTCAGGTGAAGAAATTAAGATTATCTTTAGTCATATAAAATGCTTCAAAACACTATTGATTAGAGAAATTCAAATTAAAACAACTGAAGGCCTACCTTATACCCATTAGACTGACTAAAAAAACAAAAAAGGAAAAATGATAAATATTGGAAGGGATGTGGAAGAATCAGGACATTAATACACTATTGGTGGAGCACCAAGCTGATACAACCATTCTGGAGAGCAATTTGGGACCATATCAAAAAACCTTCAAACTGTACATACCTTTTGACCCAACAATAGCACTATTGGATCCATATCCTAAAAAGATTAGAGACAGAAGGCAGAACCTACCTGTAAAAAATATTTATAGCATCTCTTTTTGTGGTAACAAAGAACTGGAAACTGAAGGAATGTCTATCAATTAAAGAATGGTAGGGGGGGAAATGAACATTTTTGTAATGGAATACTAATTGTACCATAAGAATGAAAAACAAGATGACCACCAAAGAATCTGGAAAGACTTACATGAAGAGATGAAAATTAAAATGAGCAGAACAAGAAGAATGCTGTTTATAGTAACAACAATAATGTGTGATAATAAACTGTGAATGAATTAACTATTATCAACTCGGAAAAGATCCAGGACAACTCTAAGAGACTCATGACATGAAGTAGATATGTACCACCATAGAAGGAATAGATGGAGTACGTATGCAAATTGAATCATACCATTTTTTACTTTATTTCCTCCATGAATTTTTGTCTAGCATAAGCAATATGTCTTCCTTTACATGATGAACATGTAAATATGTATTATATTATAATATATGTACAACCCATATCATATTATCTGCCTTCTTGAGGAAGGGGAAGAAATGGGAGGGAGAGAGAAAATAAGGATTTTAAAATATCAGAAAACAAATATTAAGAAATTCTATGGAAAAAATAAAATTTCTAAATTAAAAAAAATGTTGGTAGGTGTTCTCTGGAGTTCTAGATACATAGTTAAAATGAAGAAAAAATTCTTGGTTAGTGATAGAGTGAATCTTAAAAGGGGCTGAATATGCATCTATTTCTAAATATACATACCTATATAGATGCATTTTCATCATATAAACATATATGCATATAGGAAAAATACATAGTATTATATAAAGAATATATAGTATTAAATACAGAACATTTTAAAAATATGCCCATAGAAAACCTTCCTGTCACATCCATCCTGTCACATCCTTCATTCACTATGGGAAGTTTTAGTGATCTTCAGATCATGGCTGGGATTATGGTGGCAGTGGCTGCACAGTCCAGATCCCCAATCTTATTCTGAGTTAAATCCTCAAGTAAGTGAATAGTACTTATGCTCTTGCACTAGACCACACTGTATTTCTAAGGCGTGGAGGCAGGATCTCCCCATCATGTTACACCTAGAGAGACCTTTCTTCCATAACTGTAGGTGAGCCTACTCTTTGATCTGAGTATTAGCAAGTCATTATCAATGAGCTTTTTAGCTGTACTTTCCCTCATTGTTCATCTCTAAGCACTAACTTTCCCACAAGGATAATCTTTGTTTGGCAGCTAAATGAGTGCTGTGGACAGAGTACTGGACACGGTGTCAGAAAGATCTGAGTTCAAAGGTGGCCTTATACAATTCCAAGCTGTGTGATCCTGGGCAAGTCTGTTTGCTTCTGTTTCCTCAAGTGTAAAATGGGGATCATAATAGCACTTACCAGTATTGTGAGGAAGATTAGATTAGTTAGTAATTAAGAATTAAGGTGTACCTAGCAGGAAGAAGCTGGAGCTGGGAATTCCAAGATGGAATGAAGGAGCAGGAAGAAGTGACTTCTGCTCTGGGAAGGACTCCATAAGGGGTTAGCACAAACTGTGGTTAGCCCTGGGAGATCTCAGAGTAAAGGACATGCTGCATCCTGATTTTCCCTGGGATCCTATGTGGTGGTGGCATCTAGCAAAGAGGACAAGATCTACAGTGCAGTACCAAGGGAAGAGGAGAAGTTTGGGATCTGGTGGACAGTGTCTCAAGCACACCCTCTCAACTTGGTACCTGAGACCACCTTGGCTCTTGGCATCCAGAGATCATCAGTAGATTATAGTGAGAACCCCAAAGCCACATCAGCCCTTAGCTGTGCTGGTCAAGCCTGGCAGGACCAGGTCTGAGGCAGTCACCCAGAGACTCCATTACTGCTCCTTGGGCCCTGTCTGTTTAGGTCACTAAGTTAATGTAGGGAAAACCTCCCCTTTCCCTGTGGTTTTGTCATTTTGTTTTAGATTTTAAGTATAGAAATCCCTACCCCACTTTTTAGTTGAACATAATTAAAACCAGTTAATCCCTTTTACCTTGCCTGCTTGTTTCTAGACTCTGGCCTAGGGGAAGTTGTGTGACATTAAGACCAACTGCCATTCTTGTGTGAATCCAGTAAACTCTGGTCTTTCTATCCTGGTCCAGTCTCTCCTAAACCCCAGTGTGTGTACCCACAATCACTTAGTTTTATTTTAATATCCCTGGTGTCTCCATTACCCTTATTTATCTATTTTTCTACACCAGCCAGGGTTGTTGTGAGAATAAAATAAGATAATATTTTTAAAGTGCTTAGCATAGGACCTGGTACATAGTAGGAACTTAATAAATGCTCTTTCACTTTCTCCTTCCCCTCTTCCATCTCACTGAGAAAACATTGATAACTGCTTTTTAAGGAAGAAGTTCTTCTGGACAAATGAAATAGATGTCTGAGCTAAATCAAATTTACACATGTGGTTTTCTTCTGAGGCTTCATTTGGAGGCTTAACTAATAATGTTAGCATGATTCACTAAATTCAAGAAACACTTCTTCAATCAACTTATTAAAAGAAATTGATTAAGTGTAGTAGTGGGGAAGGACCTTGTCATATAATAGGGAGAGAAGGAACCAAGGATACTTACCCCCATGAGATGAGATAGTGGGCAATACTGTAAGGAATTGTTAGGGAAATGTGCTTAATCTGGATGTGGCTGCCTAAAAAGTGGGATGTGGATAGAAGGCCATCACCATGGTAGCTTCCAACTGATTATTCTTGGTAGTCTCCATTGTTTCTACTTGCTGAAGGTGTGCCTACTTTGTGCCAGCCATTGTTCTAAGTCCTGGTGATATAATTAATAAAAAAGAAAGACAATCCCTGCTCTCAAGGAGCTTCCAATCTAATGAAGAAGTCAACACACAAAAGAAAGTAGGAAAAGGAGGAGGGAGAGGTACAACAGGGGGTACTGAGAATGGGCACATCTTGTTCCATGTGGTTGAAACCATGCAGAGCAACAGATTCCAAGTGGATTGGGTTCAAAAGTCCAATTTTTGCCCTCTATAAAGGAAGGCATTAGGAAGAATTTGGTCATCTACCCTCTAGCCCTCTCATAAGAGGGGAGAGGAGTGAGTTGAAAGGATGATTATATCACTTAATAAATATTTGGCTGGAGTGCTATACTAGAGGGAAAGAGGTTCATTCTATGTTGGCAGACAGGCAAATAGAGATAAGCACATCCTTTAGAATCAGCCCCAAACATCCAGTCCTTATCTTATAAACCAAAACAGCTATGGCTCTGACATATTAAATGACTTCCATGACCCTGAAGTAGGTTGAGATTGGATTAATTAGGAAGGAAATCTCTATATAAATATATTTATATATATGTATGTATGTATGTATGTATGTATGTATGTATGTATAAATATGGGCACAGATATATTGGCAATAATTTAGATGCCACTGAACAAATGAATGGATGGATGGAAAAGTCTCTTGTGACTTGGGTTCAAGCCTACTAAGTCACAATAAGTCTCAAGTAATTCTACATGAGCAAACTGTGATTCCAAATGAATTGCATCAGGCTCTCTGTAATTAGTACTATGTGTGCTGGGTAAAAGGCGATCTTTTTGGTACCTCTTTGCTCTTAGCCCAAAAACTATCTCTATCAGTCCTACACCATACATAGCTTTCATATTCCACCATCTGAGTGCTATATTCTGCATTTGCTCATTTTGTTTTCTATTTCTAAAAGGCTTATTATAAACTTTCCTCTTCAATTTCAAATCCTACATGTTGAACTATTCTTTTTTGTGGGTTGCCATGTATTTTTGTTTTTCACATACATAACAATATAATATATAATAACAATAATACAATACATGATTTCTACAAGTATATAATAAATTATAATAAAATTGCTTATCCAAGAGAAGTAAATTCTTATATTATTTATGTCAAAAAATCTGTCCTCATTCTCTTTCCCCAACCCTTCCACCTCTCTCCCTTCTCCAAGAAGGCAGGTAGTATGATATAGGTTATACATATATTATCATATAATGTATATTTCCCTGTTCATCATGTTGTGAAACAAGTCATATATTATTTACACTAGAGTAAAATTAATGGAGGAAATAAAGTGAAGAATAGTATGTTTCAATCTATATTCAGACTCCATTAGTTCCTTCTAAGGTGACGGATAGCTTTTTCCCTCATGAGTTCCTTGAAGTTGTCCTGGTTCCTTGTCTTGTTAGTAAAAGTTAAGTCATTCATGGTTAATCATCATATGTTGTTGTTGTTGTTACTGTGTACAAGATTCTGGTTCTGCTCATTTAACTTTGCATTACTTCATATAAGTTTTTAAAACCCAAACCACTCTGCTGCCCACTCTTTTTTTTTTAACATTTACATTTTTAACATGGTTACATGATTCATGCTCCTCCTTTCCCCTTCACCCCCCCCGCACTCCCCCCACCCATGGCCGATGCGCATTTCCACTAGTTTTGTCATGTGTCCTTGATCAAGACCAATTTCCAAATTGTTGGTAGTTGCATTGGTGTGGTAGTTTCGAGTCCACACCCTCAATCAT
>NC_058132.1:180727055-180808713 GCF_016433145.1 Gracilinanus agilis | reverse complement strand
ACAAAGATAAGGCTTCTCTCCAGTATGAATCCTCTTATGAACATTAAGGTTTGAAGAGGTACTGAAGGCTTTCCTACATTCCTGACACTCATAAGGCTTCTCTCTGGTATGAACCCTCTGATGGACAGTAAGATTTATCTTTAGCCTAAAAGATTTCCCACATGCATTACATGTATAAGACTTCTCTCCAGTGTGAGTCATCTTGTGCCTCTTCATTACTGAGTAATAAATGAAGCCTTTCCCACATTCATTACATTTATGAGCCTGATCCCTTAAATGACTCTTTTGGTGTTTAACTACTTGTCTCGAATTTCTCTCCTGATCTTCCTCCTGCCTCTTTTCCTGGTTTCTCAGATGTCCAGGTTCCCCATCAATAGAGTAGCAAAGATCTTGCCTTCTGAGTCTTTCAGTTATCACCCTCTTAGATGATTCATCTTTCGAAATGTTGTCTATTGGTGTTCCATGATCTCAGTTCTAGTCTCCAAATTGTCATTGTCTGTGCTGCTGGGGTTCTCCATTGGCTTTCTTTCTCTTCCCATTAAACTTCAACTCTTCTGCTGGCTGGTTGCTCAGGCTTGACTCCTCTGCTGGGCTGCTGCCTAATGCTCCCAACCCTTTTTATTCTGAGCAATTCATATATAGAATTTTTCCTCCACAGCTAGATTTCAAGATCCTAGAGGTTCAGAAAAATGCCTCCAAAAATGAAGAAGGTACAAATACTTCAGGAAAAAAGCACTGGATGTGGAGTCAGAAGACCATGGATCAAATACTGGCTCAGTTTCTTCTGTAAAATGGAAGTTCTTTGTAGCACTAAATCTATGACAACATAGTATTATATATTATATGTATAATATAAATTTTTAACATTATATATCATATTACATATTTATTATAGTAGCAATCATATTAGCAATTTTCATAGAATTTTTAAGTTTGCAAAGTCATTTTGTGTAGTCCCTTGAGGGTATGGACAGTCTTTTTGATTCTTTTTTGTATCCTCAGCACTTAGTACAGTGCCTGGTACATAGTAGGTGCTTAATAAATGTTTATTGATGATTGACTCTCCCACCAGATATAGAATGTGACCCTTTTTATTCTGAGCAATTTGTGTATAGAATTTTTCTCCCCAATTAGATTTCAAGATCCTAGAGATTCAGAAAAATCCCTCCAAAAATGTAGAAGGCACAAATACTTCAGGAAAAAAAGCACTGGATGTGGAGTCAGAAGACCAAGGATCAAATGCTAACTCAGTTTCTTCTGTAAAATGGAAGTTCTTTGCAGCACTAAATCTATGACTTAACAGAGTATTATATATCAATATATAACAAAAGTTTGTTATCATATTAGCAATGATATTAGTTATTTTTATAGAACGTCTAAGTTTGCAAACACTTTATGTAGTCCCTTGAGAGCAGGGATGGTCTTTTGATTCTTTTTGTATCCTCAGCACTTAGTACAGTACCGCATAGTAGGTGTTTAATAAATGTTTATTGAATGTATACTAGTTAGTCAGTTAACTAGCATTTATTAAACATCTATGATGTTCCAGGCCCTGTACTATTTGATTTGATGTCTGCAATAATCTTGTGAGCTGAGTATTTATTATAGGCATTATATTTATGTATCAAATATTTTATATCTCAAATGATATATAGTTAGAAAAGGTGTTATTCTCAATTGACCAGTTGCTTTTTGAATTATAATTCACCTTGATAATGTGAGTTGTTTTCAGTTATAAATCACCTTGAAAATGCAAGTTGTTTTGGATATTGATATTGGTGGTGGTATTTTCTTTTTGAAAAAATTGGGGTAATTTAAAAGTTTCTAGATAACTCTAAGATTTTGTATTCTTTGTCCTCATGTTTCCCATGAAGGGTAGTGTCTGGAAGACTGGCATTGGAATTAGGATCAAGTCCTGCTTCTAACCCTAGTCACTGACTTTGGATAAGCTCCCTAACCTCTCATTGCCCAAGGAGGCTATATGATACTAAAAGTTATGGTTACATTTTTCATCTGCATTATTGTTCCCTACAATTATGAAAACATAGTTCCCTAATAAATTTCCTGTGGCACATATTTGCTGAAACATTTTGCTTGAGCTGCTTAATTTTACCATTGAGAAAGAAACAAACAAAAAAGGAAAATGATTGGTCTCACTGCAAGATGAAACATTGTCCTTGTATAGAATTAATTACATCTGGAAAAATTTTGTGTTTCAAGGAGATCTTGTAACTAGCAACCTAGGTGACCCGATTTTCCTATAAAGCAAAATCTTGGTGGACTTATGCCTACTCATGTCATGGCCACCTTAAATGTATAGATAATTTCATTGTGGACAGGACTATTCGTTTCTTTGAGGTATCTAGATTTCTCATGTTTGCATAAACCAGAGGCTGGAAAGGGGGAAGGTCTTGGAATTGAAAATATAAATCCAACTTGACAGCTCGGTAAGCCTTTAGTAGCCTCTTGGAGCATGCTCCTTCCTTTTCTCCCTCAAGCTATTGTTCTATAATCACATTGATACTACCATTGTTTTTTGGAAGTCCTTAGATTCTGTCTTAGAATTGATACTATATGTATATTGGTCCCAAGACAAAAAAGCAGGAAAGGCTAAGCAATTGGGTGACTTGCCTAGGGTCATACAAGTAGGAAGTGTCTGGGGCCATATTTGAACCCAGGTTGGGTCTCCAGGCCTGGCTCTCTATCCACTGAGCTACCTAGCTGTCCCACCAGCTTCTACAAAACACATGCCAATAGTCTGCCCTATTTTCCCACTCACATCCCTAACACTTCCCAGACTAAAATATCTTTCCCTAGGTCTACCAATGCCCCAGATTTATTGTGGCTTTTTATTGAACCACAGATTCACTTGAGAGTAGGGATTGTATTCCTTTTATGTTCGTATCCCTAGCACTTAGCATGATACATAACACAGAGTACATGCTTAATTAATGCTTTTCCATTGATTCATTCAACTTTTCTGATCACCCTCCTTGTTCAGGCTCTCATCATTTTTCATTTGGATTATTTCTTAATTGGTCTCCTTGACTCAAAACTCTTTCCATTCAAATCAATCTCCTTAAAGTGTAAGTCAAACCATTTCACTCCCCAAATCAATAAGCTCTAATGGCTCTTGCTGCCTTTAGGAAAGTGTTGGTGAAGGTTTTCAAGTTAGGGTGCCCAAGCTGCAACTTCACAATGCCTGTGATCTTCCAGTATTACTCCAGAGTGCAGAGGGAGGAAGTGCTCCCTTTAAGTGACTGGACAGAGGACTGGGGTATGCAAAAAATGTCCTCCAGCACTGGGAAGAGGAGGAACTGAGCAGCTCCCTCAGTGTCAGCTTGGCAGGTTTCCTAATACTTCGACAATGCTGATCAAATTGATTGACTGACTAAAAACTGGTAAAATCCCCTTTCTAACCTTAAACATTGTTCCTTCCCTGTATTTGGGGGTAAGCCAGGTTCACCTACTTGTCATTCTTCTCAAAGGATGTTCTGTCTGCTGACCCTGAGCTCTTGTGTGCCAAAAAGGGTGGGGGCTGCTCCCATCCCTACAAGGCACTCCATCCTCACCTCTACTGATTACCAGGTAACCCTTAACAAGCAACTATAATCGCTAACATATCTGAATACTTATTTAAAATAAACTAAACCAAATAAATAGTACATTCAGTTATGAGATCTTCCAATTCATTATAAGTGATTTGGAAACATTATTTAAATTCTACATGTTTCTAACAGTTAAATGTCTTAACACTATGACTATTATATGCCACTTAATCTCTTTTGTAATATTAAGACTAAGTGCCTGGACATTCTTAATTGTCCCTTTGAATAGGAAGACACCCAGATGGAGGTCAAGTAAAGAACATTTCTATTTGGACTAAGGATGTACTGCATTTTTAAAAAATCCTCAGATTTACCTTCCTACTTATATTCAGCTTCAGTTAAAATGAGTCATGCATTCTGGTCCTGAATCTGCAACTTACTTACTTGCCTCAGGACCTTGAGCTACTTAACCTCTCTGAGTCTCAGTTCCCTTATTTGTAAAATAAGAATTCAATGCTTCAGCTCTATAATGATAATTATTAGCATTTATTATTCTAATAAAAGCTAATATTTGTATAATAATTTAATATTTGCAAAAGCATTTTATGTGAATTATCTCACTTGGTCCTCAAAACAACCTCATGAGGTAGTTGCTATTATTATTTACATTTTAGATGAAGAAATTAAAGCTGAGATGTTCTGTGAGACATTTACCAGAACTCAGTCCATGAATATTCCACGCCCACTGTTAAATCCCTGAGTGTATAGGAAACTGGCTCCAAAGGGTAATTTGGTGTATAGACCATAGACATTAAGTGTTTGTGGAATCTGTAGCCAAACTGCATAACATTTTGACAATAATATGCCCTATGCGTTACTTTAGTAGGAATCACATCTAATATATGGTATGGTATAGTGCAAAGAGCACTTAATATAGAGTTAGAAGATGTGGATTTGAATTCTGACTGCCATTTTCTATTTGTATGACCCTGGACAAATCAATTTGCCTCTCCAGGTCTGTTTTCTTATCTGTAAAACTAGGAGTTGTATTAGATGACATGTAAGGTTTCTTTGAGATTTAAATCTATGATCTTATCAACATCTATTCATATGATGATGGGTATCCCCATATAGAAATTATTGACAATCTAGGGGTCCAGTGTGAAGGACAAATGGGTAACACTTTTCACATCTGTCAAATGGGAATAATAATTATTATCTAACTTGTCTCACAAGGCTATTGTAATGATCAAATGAAATAATGTACTTCTAGGATAATAAAGTATTCATCCTAGTAAAAAAACTACATGTCAATTATTGTTGCTCAAACATCACCTCCTTCAAGAAGCTTTTCTCAATCTCCCTTAACTGGCCATTTCTTTTACTGGAATGTAGCTATATTCCCTCTACTTTGTATTTATCATGTACACACGCACATACTCTCTCTCTCTCTGTCTTTGTCTCTCTCTCTCTCTCTCTGTCTTTGTCTCTCTCTCTCTCTCTCTCTCTCTCTCTCTCTCTCTCACACACACACACACACACACACACACACACACACACACACACACACACACACAGTTTCCACTATTAGAATGCATGTTCCTCGAAGGCAGGGACTGTTTCTGCTTCTTGTTTGTTTCATCATTACTTACCAAAGTCCCAGACCCAAAGTAACCACTTAATAAATGCTTGTTGATAGATTGATTAATTCAGAATTCAAATATTATCATATGTAAATGACTGGTTTCTGGTGGGTTTAATGAAATCAACTAAAGGTTGGATTAGGTGGCCAGTGAAGTCATTTCCAAATCATAGATTGTCTCTCTATATTGTGCTAGACATTAGAATTGTAAACAGGATAGAGTTAATTAATTTGCTAATTATTTTCACCTGCTCCAGTCTTTAGGTCCATTATGAATATTAAAAATATATGTAAATCTTGGGTGGAATTTGATTGGCTGGATGATGGATTTGGCCTAAATAATTTAACTGGAATAGACTGTCTGAAGTATGCTTCATGGGATTATGAAATCTTTAGAGATTTCACATTCAAAAATTATTGCAATTTTCTGGTGACTTACCATGGCCATTCAGTTTTTCTGGTAATTTGTCAAGAAATAATAACAACAAAATATAGTTTCTATCAGATGTCTGGAGTTAGCTTCTTGTTATTCCAGTTCTGGGTCAAAATAATCCCAGGATTTTTGAGTGATCTGCCATGTTGATTATGCTGCATAAATATCACCCCTTTTTCTGAAGCTTACTTCTTCTTTTTCTTGCCTCAATTGTCTCAGATATAAAATTAAACCTTGCTTTAAAGACTAGGTGTTTCATCTAATTTTGTCTTCCTTGGGTAGGTAACCTGCAACAATGGAAATTAAATTAAATTAAAAAATGAGCCTTAGCTGTAACCCCACATACACATGGTTCCTTCTGCTTAAAAACAAATTTTAAAAATGGAACAAAGGAAAATGTTGGATTAATCAGAAACTATTTTTGAGAGATTTTGATGTTTATGAGAATTCATGAGCTCATGACTGCTTTGCTATCTGGGATGTATTCATAGTTTATGACCTCAAAAGCAAGTGAATGTCCTTCCTTTATCTCTGGTTCCTTATACAACATTTACACTTTCCATGTCTCCTGAAACTGAGCCAGAAGTGTTATTATTTTGGAAATTTATACTTACTAGTCTATTGTTTGAAATTACTCATAGTAAGAAGAAACAAGAAGAGATCTGCCATGATTAAGCACAATGGGGCAGCATGAGCAACCAGAGTAGGGATGGTTTATACTTGGGGAAAATTAGAATGAGATACTTGAGGGTTTTTTTGTTTTCCTTAGGGGAAGTTCTATTACATCTAATTAAGCTGAATTTTAAAATATTTTTTATGAGTTTTCTCTCCTTAGAAACTGTAATTTTATGAGTATATTAATTAACAACAATATTTGGCACTTACATAGCGCCCTTTTGTCTGAAGAGCAGGGTGTTTAATTAATGCTTATCATACCCTTAGGGATGATGTGAGCTTCCCTTCTGATGTTTTTCTTATTTGCTGCAGGATTTTGGTTTTGGAGAAGGAGAGAAAGCCCTACAAAGAGGCATTTGCTCTGCTGGAAAGAAACAAGGGAAAGTAATTTAATCATTTAGCAATTATGTAAATATAAATATATATTTCTACTAGCTAGGCATCTAGATAGCATAGTGGATAGTGTCCTGATCTGAAGTCAGGATAAGAATGATTTGAGTTTGAATCCTTTCTTGGACATTTACTAGATGTACTATTCCAGGCAAGTCATTTAACCTCCATCTCAGTTTCTTCATCTATAAAATGTGTTTAATAATAGCACCTATTCTCCAGGATTGCTGTATTTATAAAACATTTAGCAAACCTTAAGTGCTATATAAATGCTGGTTATGTTGGCTGCTCTCCATAGTAGCCCATGCTTCTCTTGATCTCCAGTTAAAACTTTTATACAAAAAGCAAAATACATGGTCCCTCTTCTCAGTTTACTAGGAAATATCCTGGCTCTGCAAACTGGACTACTGAATTTGTGCTCCAGTCCTGATATGTACTAGCTGTGTGATTCAAATAAATCACTGAGTCTCTTGGGAAGAGCCTCAGGTTCTTCATCTTAAAAATGAATTGGTTAGTGCTTCTTGGTCTTTTGGCTAAGATCAAGTGTAAAAATGAATTGATTAGGGGACAGAGCCAGGCCTAGAGATGGGAGATTCTGGGTTCAAATCTGGCCTCAGACACTTCCTAGCTATGTGATCCATAGGGCAAGTCACCTACGCCACTAGCCCTTATCACTCTTCTGCCTGGGAGCTAATACACAGTATTGATTCCAAGATAGAACATAAGAGTCTTAGAAGAACAATGAGTTGGTTGGATTAAATCATCTTTAAGATTCATTCTGGGCAATTAGGTGGCACAGTGTATAGAGTGCTGGCCATGGAATCAGGAAGACTCATCTTCCTGAGTTCAAATCTGGCCTCAGTCATTTACTAGCTCTGTGACCCTGTGTGAGTCACTTAACCCTCTTTGCCTTAGTTTCCTCATCTGTAAAATGAGCTGGAGGAGGAAATGGCAAATCATTCCATTATCTTTGCCAAGAAAACACCAAATGAGGTCATGAAGAGTCAGACACAACTAAAAACAATTTAACAACAACAAAGCTTCTTTTTAGCTTTGATGGTTCTTTGTTTCTGTGATCCCATTTGGAAAGAAGAATCCAAGAGCCATGGAAAGGCAACTAATAGTGCCAGAGAAGTAATAGTGAAGACCCAGTAAATGCTATGGAGAGAAAAGATTCCCTTTGCAAGGATCATCAGAGAAGTGTTTCCATGAAAGGAAGTTAAGGACATGATGGATGGAAAAATTAATAATAGTTCATATTTACATGTAACTTTGTTTATAAACCACTAACCTCATAACACTTCTGGGAGCCATATGGTACAATGAATAAACATTCATTAAGTGTCTACTCTATGCCCAGAACCATACTAAGCTCCGAATTTAAGACTGGCAAATCAGTTTTCCAATATCAGCTCTTTTATGCCTCTTTTTCACTTCTATGCATTTAAATGACTTGTTAATGGGACAGCTAAGTGGCTCAGTAGATAAAATGCCTGGAGATAGGAGGTCTTGGGTTCAAATCTGGATTCAGAGACACTTCCTAGCTATGTGACCCCAGACAAGTCACTTAACCCTAATTGCCTAGCCTTGGAACCAATACTGAATACTAATTCTAAGACAGAAAGTAAGGGTTTAATGGCTAACTAAAAATACAATAAGGAAGAATCTTCAGAAGTAATTTGAACCCAGGTCTACTTTATGCCAGATTCTGCCTCAACCCCTACTTCTTGCTGCCTCTTTGATAGTTATTAAGGAGAAAAGAGGATGTACTAGGCAAAGTGAATGGCAGGAGTGTAATCTTAGAGGTGAGAAAGCATAAAGTTTTGTTCAGGTGATAGTGAAGAGACCATCAGTTTGATGGAAGAAGTTTCCTCCATGGAAGCCATGAGAGAGAAGGAAAGAGAGATGGTTCATGGGGAAGGCCTGCCATCTCTTCACGTAAGTCATGGTGGTAGCAGAAAGAGCCCTCTATGTGAAATTGAGAGGACAGTTTCAAATCCCAGACCTGCCATTTATAACTTGTGTTACTGGGAATGTGTCGCTGGTATTTTCTGTGGTTCCTCATCTGGGTAATCTTCATATTGTTTTACTAGCTGCCTCTCTGAGCTGATATCAGAAAACTGATTTGCCAGCCTTAAATCCAGTGCTTAGTGTATGGTTCCCAGCATAGAGTAGACACTTAATGAATATTTATTGACTCAGTGACTAAAGCTCTCCAGAAATAACTGCTGAACGCTTCTGCAAAGGAGTTACCTTTGTTGCCTTCTCAAACATTTGGCCAGGACAACTAATGTAACGAGATGGTGTCATTGAGCCTGCCCATCTCTTGGTCAGGTTGACAATGAAGAGTGAAATGGCCAAAAAAAAGGGGGTGGAGCAGGGCAGGTAGCAAGAAGGGAAAGCAGCAGTCTGTTAAGATGATAATCAGTCCCCACATAAATAAGAAGTTCTGAACTTCCTTTCTCTTAAGGCAGCTAGGTGGTGCAATGGTTAGAGGGTTGGCCCTCAGTCTTAGGTTGTTTGCTCTCATTTCTACAGTGACAGTGGGAGAAAAAGGAGCTGAGACATGTACAATCTATATCAAACTGCATACGGTCTCAGGGAGGGTAGAGGGAAGGAAGGGAGGCAGTGAAGGAGAGGCAAAAGAAAGGAGAGAATTTGGAACTCAAAACTTTAAAAAAAGAATGTTTCATATAATAGGGGAAAAAATAAAATGTTATTTAACAAAAGGAGCTGAGAGTTCTAAAAATTCTTTAGGTCTTTTTTATAAATAATAGTTTACCTAGTTCTCTTGGTAGTGTTATGGATAGAGAGCTGGGCTTGTGAAAGCCAGAGTTAGAATTTTTTTTACATTTTTAAACCCTTAACTTCTGTGTATTGGCTCCTAGGTGGAAGAGTGGTAAGGGTGGGCAATGGGGGTCAAGTGACTTGCCCAGGGTCACACAGCTGGGAAGTGTCTGAGGCTGGATTTAAACCTAGGACCTCCCAGTCTCTAGGCCTGACTCTTAATCCACTGAGCTACCCAGCTGCCCCGGAGATAGAATTTTGACTCAGACACTAACCAGCTGTGTGACCCTGGGCAAAGCATCTACCATCTCCCAGTCTTATTTCTTCATCTGAAAAGTGGGCACCATAATAACTTCTTCATGAGGTCATTAAGAGGATCAGATGAGAGAACGCATATGAAATGTGTGACAAACCTTTATAGGTATATACATATATGTAATGGTACAGTGACTGGAGTCAGGAAGACCTGAGTTCAAATTTGACCTCACTTACTTACTAGCTATATGACTGGGTAAATTACTACACCTGTTTGCCTCAGCTTCTCTACTCTATAAAATGGAGATGATAATAGCCTCATAAGAGGGTTATTGTGAAGATCAAATGAGATAATAATTGTACAGAGCTTCACACAGTGCCAGGTACATATTGCTATATAAACATTAGCTATTATCAACCATTATTACCATCCCCACCAACTGCTTAATACCTGAATTCTTCCTGTCCAGAACACAGGGTTGTGATGGAAACATAAGGCAAAAGTGTCAGATCCAGTTTGAACTTATTTTTTTTAAACAGAGAAGTTTATTTTATTTTTGTTTTTCCTAAAGGCAAGAGAACTCACCAGATCTTCTTTCCAGTTGGACCTTTTAAAATCTTGCTCCTAATTTATTTTATTGGCTCATGTGGCAAACCAAGGGCTATTATTATTAGCGGTGGTATTGGTGGAGAGCTAAAAGGAATTCTTCACCTCAGTTCTTTTGGAGTTTTGGTTAAGTGTAGTCCCCAGGATGATTTGGAGGGGTTCCTTACCAAAGAACATGATGAGAGTTATGGAAAATATTGAAACACAATCTATACAAGATGGCAGCAGAAGAGGAGTTAAAAAGAGACTTCATCCAAATCCAAGGGTTTTTGTTAAGGACCCCCCCCCAACCTCAAGAAAGTGTGGCTGCAATAGTCTCGGGTTGTGGCTCAAAGAGCTTTTAGTTCTAGTAAGAGATAGCCAAAATGGCTGTGCTACTAAATCAGAATACATAATCTTCCTGCCCCATCCTCTACCCAAGTCTTTAGTTGCTCCTTAGTCCAATTCATCTAATCCAGTTCAGTCAGAATCATTTCCCTAAAACAATATTCCTATCCCCCTCTCCTGATTCCTTATCATATGTGACTATAAGTTCTCTCTGTTATTGGGTATGTGCCGGTCTCAGTGGGTCTGTGCCTACACTTTTAGCACTATTGGATTCTTAGTTTACTTAAAAGCATGGACCATACACTTGGCACAGATATCAATATTGAGGGTTGTATAAGTGGTGCTCCTAGTAGGACAATTCTGCAAATGAGTCAGGGGCAGGTAGGTAGTGGTTCTGCATATATAGAGCTGAGTCTGGAATCATCTCCCTGAAGTCATATCTGGCCACAGACACTAGCTGTGTAATCCTGATTAAGTCATTTGGTTCTATTTGCCTCAGTTTCCTCATCTGTAAAATGAACTGGAGAAAGAAATGGTAAACCACTCCAGTATCTTTGCCAAGAAAACCTCAAATGGGGTTACTAAGAGTCAGATACAGCTGAAAATGACTGAGTGAACTCTGAGCAGAGCCGAAAGATTGGCAGCTGCCTTTAAAAGCTTTAAACAGGTTCTGCCTATTTCTAATTTAGGCGTCTACTTATCTGACTGCCTTTTTAGTGAACTGCAAAGCTTGACTCCTAGAAGTGAATATTTGTCTGGATTTTACCACTTTTAAGGTATTATCTCTGCCTCTGTAAGTGAACTTCTTCCCATGTGATACTTAAGTTCCTTGTGGATCTAAGCCTTTTGCTGTTTTCCTTCAAAATACATTGATGCTGGCCTCAGACACTTCCTTGCTGTGTGACCCTGGGCAAGTCACTTGACCCCCATTGCCTACCCTTACCAATCTTCCACCTATGAGTCAATACACAGAGGTTAAGGGTTTAAAATAAAAAAAAAATACATTGATGCTGGGTATCAGCACACTTTAGGACTGCCTTTGGTTTTCTGGTCTGCCTCTATGATAGCTCTAAGCCATGGCTTTGTTAGATGCAATCATTCATTCTTTATTCTGTCTTTTTTCCCAGTTGAGACCTTGATCCCTCCTAACATGTTTACTATATCTGAGGAATGAGAATAAGATGAGTGGAATAAAGGGAGTTGGAAGAAATTCACTAAGCTGTCAAGTTCTTGGTACTCAGAAGGGCCCCAGTGCTTTGCCCACTTATGTGCTAACTGATTGACATCTCAGTTCTTCCCATAATTCCCACCACTGATCCATAATCCCATCACTTTTCTTTCTTAGATTTATGTTTTTTGCCATTAAACAGTATGTATTTTCATATATCTTCATCTCTTTTCTCCACCTCTGTTCTCCCCAAGGTCAATTCCATAGTGTATTCTTAACTCTGTTTTCTGTCTTACATAAATCCCTAATTCCCAGGATTAACCCATCCCTTGTTCCCCATACTGTTGGTTCTCCTGTAATGAGAACTATAAAAGATAGACTTGGCATATCTCATGCCTTCTTCACCTTATATACCAATGCCCATACTCACAGCTCTGAACACTTAACCAAAGATGGGGGGTGGAGGAAGCACTAATTGTCTATCTGTAAGGAAGCAAGAGACATTTTGGAAACAAAAGCAAAAATTCTGTACTTAGAGTCAGAAAACGTGGGTGCAAATGCCATCTTGGCTACTTACTATGTGTCATTTAAACTTGCTAGAATTTTCTGCTCCTCTGTAAAATGACTGGTATGGTTCCTAAGAACTCTTCCATTCTAAATCTGTGGTTTGTTAGATAGCCAAATATTTAGGGATCAACAGAGGTTTCTGGAGGGTGAAGGAAAACTTGGGACCCAAAAGCAAAAGAGACAGGTTGCCTCCAAACACCTTTTCCTTGCAGTGAATACTTGTCATCCCTACAATACTGCTCAAAGGGGCTGCTCTGGTGACTAACCTTTTTCCTCCCAACAAGATAAATTATAACCCCAGACTAGATTTATTGCAGAATCATTGGAAAGAAGATGAAGACTTGAGCAGATTAAAGGAGCAAAAAAATGAAACTTCAGACAGGCTAATGAGAGAAGAGGGGACGAAACAGGCCACTGAAGATGTCTGCTTAGCACTGAGCTATAAATTCTCTCTCCAATTATTTCCCTTCAGCCAGCTGTGCTGTGTGACCCTTTGCTCTGCCCATGAGCCCTCCTTTTTTTTAATGGAGTCTGACAAGGTAGCAACTCACCCAAGCTGAAGACTTTAGGTTCTTCAAATAAGAAAGATGTACTTGTACAGCTACTCTCTGCTAGATAATATACATTTTTAATGCATGAAGGAGCTAATAATCTCTCTCTCTCTCTCTCTCTCTCTCTGTCTCTCTCTCAAACTCTCATCCTTCCCCCAAAATATTCTAAACATGTTATTGTCTAGTCACAATTAAGATACTATAGTTATAAAGACATAATAATAACTAATGTTCATAGAGCATCTTAAAGTTTTAAATCCACTGCTCATTCCGCCAAACCATGCTACTTCCCTTAGTTACAATGTATTAATGATGTTATTATAAAGGAAGGTTGCTCAGCTCAGAACTATATGAGGTATGTCTTTGTGCTAAGAGAACTGCCAAAAAAATGTCTTTTAGACATTGCCAAGAGAATGGTCCAAAAAAGGACAATCAATGATCCTCTTCATAACTCCCAGTAGCTCAAAGTCAGGAGGAGAAAAGGAGTATCCACAGAAAACTGTGGCTTATTTATACTTAGAACATAATGCATATGTAATTGTAAATGAATGTTTTACAAACATCAGCCTTGTGAAAGACCTAATGTCAGGAACTAGCTGAGAATTGCGGAGGACATTAAACAGTAAATATTAATTTAGAAAAGGACATGCCAAAGGTTCCTTCAGAAATGAATGCTTTACACACCTACTCTGGGCTTCTGACTTGTAAGAATGCTTTACTCCCCTTCACTTAACTTGACCTGAGGTTAGCCATGAACAAATTGTATTGTCTCTGATGATGTATTTATCTGAATAATAATGTAAACAATCTAAAAACAACTTTTTAATAGCATAATGGGCTTGGAGTTAATTTGAAGCAATATTTCTTTCTTTAAAACCAAATCACATGGGGCAGCTGGGTAGCTCAGTGGATTGAGAGCCAGGCCTAGAGACGGGAGGTCCTAGGTTCAAATCCAGCCTCAGACACTTCCCAGCTGTGTGACCCTGGGCAAGTCACTTGACCCCCATTGCCTACCCTTACCACTCTTCCACCTATAAGTCAATATACAGAAGTTAAGGGTTTAAAATGAAAAACAAAACAAAACAAAAAAACCAAATCACAATATTTGAAGACCTTTGAAGTGTACCCCTCATCCACCTGCATAACCCATGCTTTCTTTTGTTGGGACACAGACCAGAGGCAAGCATCATTTCATTAAGTTTCCTTAATAAACCCTTGGAAAATACCCTTCCACTCAATTTCCACCCTCTTACTCATCTCCCTATCTCATATACATAAATTCACAAGTCATGAAAGAAAATTTGTTTTCATCTTGAGATGATATAAGCTATTACTATTCTCTGATTTTTAGGTTATTGGTCATGATCAATAGCACCATCTAGTTGATTTTCTGATCTTTTGTTTTTGGCAACTGCACTAAAGGACCAATGGTTCTGTAAATATCACGTAAAGACCAATTCACCTCCTATTTTAATAAACAAATGAGGCCATCTCTGGCTTATACAAATGGGAATGTAAGATGGCTGTACCTCAGGTGTTACAATAACTGAGGGAGAGAGGAATTTTTTGCTTTTGTCACTAATTTATAGCTTAGATCAGTTATGGTGAACCTTTTGGGGGGGTGGTGATATGAGAAATGTCATCAGGTGCCGGTGGAGGGGGAAAGCCCGGCCCGTGTCCTTCCAGCTTTCTAGTAACAAACTCTGGTGAACTCTATGCTGGGGTGATGGCACATGTACCCACAAAGAAGGCTCTGAGTGCCCCCTCTGGCATGAGTGCCATAGGTTCACCACCATGGGCTTAGATGAATCCTTTCCAGGAAGGTATTGTCAAAAAGTGATCCTACTTGCCAAGTGACCTGGGCTGCACATTTTCATAGGTGATTGTAGCAGTGGCAGATAAGCCCACCTACACTCTGAAATTTGTGTGACATAGGTCCTGGGACCTAAATTCTAGAGACAGGAGCCTACCTTGGTCCAGGTATATCTGAATAAGGACTATATCTGTGATTTTGTTGATGCAGGGAAGTCCTAAGTGAGGAACCTCTCTACCGAAGCAGGTTGGCACCTTCTCTTTAATTTATATACTTAAAATAATTGCCAAGAACAATGCGAAGTTAAGTGACACATAACGGCACACAGAAAGCATGAGACATAAACAGAATTTAAACTGAGATCTTCCATGCTCTTAATTCCACTATTCCATGGCTGGCTCTTACTCTGTAATTCCTAGTAAATACCAATAGAAAGCAGCATCATATTAGTGTAAAAAACACCAAATCTGGAATCAGAGGATCTATGTTTGAACTGTGGCTTTGCAACTTACTACTTTTGCTTCACTAAGAGGAATGATTCCTATTAAAAAATGTGTCTGAAGTCACAGATGTGGTTACAAAGAGAATTCACAAAACAATATAAATTTCTATATACATATCTTTACACATATATTTAAATCTTCATATGTGTATATAAGTATACATATACACATGTGTATACATACACATATATATGTATATATGTATGGTGTGTAGGTATATTTAAGATGGATAGGCAGTAGAGGGTGAATATAAAAGCATGGCTGTATTATAAATAAATATATATGTGTATAGATAAAGAGCTATGTAATCAGTTCTAAAGCTCAGAATGAACTGAGTCAGCAAGGAAAGTCACTAAAAGACAGTGGATTGTTTTGGCTATGCTGATGGAAAAAGGGAGATCAAAGAGGGCACAGGACTACTGCCTGAGGCAGATAGGGCAGAAACTGACATTAGAAAGAAAGCAGAGCTGCTTGATGCTTATTTTGCTTTGGTTCTCTTTGCCAAGAAGAATGTCCTTTGGACTAGAAATCATGGAACAAAATTATCATAAGGGAGTCAGTTCTCAAGGTAAGGAAGGAGACAACAAGTGAATATCTAGCTGTCTTCGATAACTTCAAGTCACCAGGTACAGGTAAAATATATATTCTTGAGTATGAAACAAGTGATGGAGGTTATTACTGAGCCACTGTCAATTATATTTGAAAGATCATGGAGGCTAAGAAAGTTACTACTGGACTGCAGAAGGGTAGATGTTGTACCAGTTTTCAAAAAGGGAAGCAAATAGTCTATAAATTAAAGTTCCCTGAACCTAACATTCTTGGAAATTTTCTAGAACTGGTTTGTGAACATTTAGTAGTAGGTGGTCCAGTATATAGAGCACTGGGCCTAGAATAAGGTAAACTTGAGTTCAAATCTGGCCTCACACATACGACTCTTGGCAAGTCATTTCACATCAGTTTGTCTCAGTTTTCTTATCTGTAAAATGGGCATAATTAAAGCACCTAACTGATTTGTGGAGATCAAATGAGACAATGATTGTAAAGAACTCAGTACAGTGCCTGGCAGTTTTGTGACTCTTTAAGATCCCATTTGGAGCTTTCTTGTGGAGTGGCTTACTATTTCCTTCTTCAGCTCATTTTATAGACGAGGAAACTAAAGCAAACAGGGTTCAGTGACTTCCCCAGGTTCATACAGATACTAGGTGTCTGAGATTCTAACTCAGGAAGAGTCTTCCTGACTCTAGGCCAGGTACTCCATCCACTGAGCAGTCTAGCTGCCCAATATGAAGTGCTATTACCAATATTAGCTGATATTATTGTTTTGGTGGTGGTAGTGGTTGTAATTCAGAGAAGGAAAGTGATCCCAAAGAGTTATTATGCTTTCATCAAGAACAAACACTTAGCCTAATCACCTTTTGTTTTTTGATAGAGTGACTAAGTGGAGAGATCAGGAAAATATTATAAACATAGTTTATATATATTTTGGTAAATCATTTAGTAAGGCATATCATAGTATTCTTGGGAAAATTCTGGAGAGGTGTTAGCTAAACAATAGTACCTTAAAATGCATTTGGAACGGATTAAATGGCCAGAGTCAAAAAGTCATCATTAATAATATGAAGTCAAACTTGGAAGGTCTCCAGTGGAGTAGCCCAAGGACCTGTGGTTCCTTTTTCTGTTTTGCAGATTCATCAGTAACTTAGATGAGGGTATAGATATCATGCCTATTAAATTTGAAGATAAAACAAAGCTGAGTGGAATAAATAGCCCCATAGCTGACAGAATCCTAAGAGATCATAACAGACTAAAACACTGAACTGAATAAAATAAAATAAAATGTAATGTAATGGAGACAAATGTAAATTGTTCCATGGTTGAACAAAACAGTTCTATAACTAAAAGTGGAGGAAGGCATTATTAGACATTATTTTGTCTGAAAAAATCAGGGGTCTTTAGTGAACTGCAATGTCTTTATGAGTCAATAGTATAATATTAACAGTCAAAAAAAGCTAATATGATTTCAAGCTACATTATGAAATCTGTAACTTCCAGGAATAAGGAGATGCTAGGACCACAGTCTCATATCATGGCCAGATATCACATGAAGTAAGATATTCAATTCTGGGTGCCAGAGCTCAGGAAGGACATTGAAGTAGTCATCTAATTCTTTGAGGACCAGCTTCCTCATCATGAGGGAGTTCGAATACACCATCTCTAAGAACTCTTTTAGTTGTAAATCTAAAATTTTATTTTATTTATTTTATTTTATTTTTTGAGGATTCTTAACATAATTTATTTTGCTTCCAACAAATCCATAAAAATCAGAGGTGACAATCATGATCTCAAAAAGTAGACATGGGTAAAAGAGATTAATGGAAAATGTATTATGTTTAAAGGCTTCATAGGCCTTTAAAGATGGGATAAAAATGGACATAGCAGACCTGGAAAGTTGCAGAATATGAATCCATCTATGGATAGAGATGGAAGCATCTTGAGATATCACTCCATCAGTAATTCAGTGATAACTATCCCCGAGGTTGAATAATCAAAGAATGTGAATTGATTCATTCTAACCTTATTCAACAAACATTATTAAGTGTCTACTGTGTGTAAGCTACTATCCTTGATGCTGGAGATACAAAGACTAAACTGAAACAAGTCCATGCCCTCCAAAATCCTGGTCTAGTGGGCTGAAGGGGAAAAACAAACAGGCAAGTAAAGATAATTTGTAAAGCTAGGGGAGACTAATATCTGGGGAAGGACCCAGAAGGCTCACATGGGAGGCAGCACATAGATCAAACATTGATATCACTCTATGAGAAAACCTGTCAGTTGTGCGGTAAAGTTTTCTATAAAATTTGAACACTTTGGGGATTGGTTAAGGGGCTGAGAAATGGAATTTCTGGGAATAGGAGGAGGAGGGATGGTTACTAAGAAGTTCAAAAATATATACGAGATTTGATATACAGGTCTAAATTTAAAATAGAGTTTAGTTTTATGACCTAGGGTACAAAGATAGTTCTAAGGAAAGCACAGTCATCATCAAGGTGGCCCTGCCATTCAATTTCTCAAATTCTTTAGGACTAAGTCATCAGCCTCTTTCTGAGATCTTCTTTTAAAATATTCTTTCAGGGAGGATAACACATTAAGTTATCCATACATCAATTTGCATACATTTTTGTGGCTTTTCTCAATTGTCAGAGGGCTCAGGCAGCATTAGACTCTTGGTCAACTGGAAGGGGAGTTAGAAAGGCACCAGAGGAATGGAACCTGAGAGAGGAAGGAGAAGACTAAAAGCAAACTTCATCTGTTGAGAGGCAATGGGGTGTAGCTGAACAAGTAACAGCCTGATAGTCAGGAAATCTTGGTTCTGTCACTAAAGATCTGTATGACTTTGGGCAAGTTACTTCATCATCTGGAATCTTAGCTTGCTCTTCTACAAGATGCATGAGCTGGGGAAGTTCCAAAATTTTATTATTCTCAGCTATGTCTAGGAAGAGATCTGATGGCAGATATCAAAGAAGAGAGGCTTAGACAGATTTATGGCATTAAAGGAAAAAAGCAAAGAAAACATTTGATGAGGTAGATGTCAGTCACCTCGATGGGATATTCTTATGCAGAGAGCTTTGTATTTGATGTTTTGATAGGAGATAGAATATTTTTAAAAATTACAATTCTCGGTGTAATTAAATCTCTCCAACTACTACATTGAAAACATGGGTATAATCAAAGCTTGACTCCAGAGCTTTTTTGTATAATCTAAATTCTTATACAAAAATAGATCTTCTAATGCTTCATAATATATACAAAATAATTTATTTTAAAATATGACATAAAGCATTTAAAACTATTTACCAAAAATTTAAACAACCAAGAGATATGCTTCTTGAATGTTTAACTTAGTTGCATTGTCTTAGTTCAATCAACAAGCATTTATCAAGTGGATACAAAACCAGAGAATGAAAGAATCCATTCTTGAAAGGAGCTCACATTCCAAAGGGAAAGACAACAAGTAAATATATAAATGTTTGTAGAATGATTATTAAAAAAAGAATTAAATACAAAGAATAATTTAGTAGTTAAATACCAAATAGTTTTGGAAAGTACTAAGCATTTGGAGGGATAAAGAAGGCTTCATGAAGAAGATGATTCCTGAGTTGTGTCTGGAAGAAAGAGAGGATTTTATGAGTCAAACAGAAAGAGGGCGTGCATTCCAGACATGGGGGATGGCCAATATAAAGGAAAAGATCTAAGAAATAAAGTGTTGTGTGAGGAACAGAGAGGCTATTTTGGCTGGAGTTTATGAAAAATGAATTTAGAAAGATAGCTTTCTGCCAAGTTGTGAACAGAGGAGTTGACACATTATTATGGGAGCGGTAAGGAGCCAGTGGAATTGATTGAGCAGGAGAGTTGCATGTTCAGAATTGTGTTTAAGGAATCTTTGTTAGCAGAATGGAAGGTGATCAGGAGTGATAAGAGGCTGGAAGTACAGAATCCAATCAGGAGGCTGTTGCAATTATTCAGATGAGAGGGAATGAGATCTTATAGTAAGTAGCTGCTTTTTACCTATGGCATTTCATCTCTCATCTCCATGCCTTTGAACGGTTTATTCTAATGTTCTCATTTTCTTTTTCAGCTTAATCTTTGCATTCTACATGAAGCATTTCCAGATCCTTTCCTTAACCAACTGCCAGTGCTTTCATCCTAAATAATTTTATTTATTTGTTGAGAAGCAGTGTGGAGTAGTGGATAGAGAGCTGTCCTTGGAGCCAGGAAGACCAGAATTTAAGACCTGTTTCTGAAGCATTGTTTCTGTAATCCTGGGCAAGTTACATCTCTTAGTACCTTTGAGAACTCTTATAGACTATAAATTGTAGAGAAGGTTCTTATCTCCATTGGTAAAGAAGGCTACTCAACGGCAGCTCCCTAAATCAATGAAAATTGCAGTCTCTATCTCCGCCCCTCCTTCCCTGTTCTGTATTTGTACATTGGAAAAGTAGCCACTGTGAAAGTTTCATGATAGAACTATTTGCCAGGGCAGGAACAGCCATGGCTTATGGGGCTATTCATGGTGAGAGAAGCAATAGTGACCTCCCTACCTAAAATGGTTCCAGGAGCCACAGTAACAATAACCAGAGGAAGTATCATCAAAGTTACCTAGGGCTCTGAGCTACTGAGGGTGGAGTAGGGAGGCAGAACCAATAGGAAAGAACTGACTGATGGTACTTGAGGAAGAAAATCTATGGTCAGAAATCTAATATGGAATGCTGCAGGCACTGCCAGACTTTGGTTTTCTTTGAAAACATGTTGCCAGCCATTCTTCTTTAGTTATGCATCAGCAGACATTAGTGCACCATTTAAGGATTAAGTATGGTTGGTGAGGGAGCCCAGACTCTATAAGTCACGTCCACTGGGTATTATTTGATTCAGGAAATTCATAAAAATCAGCCACTCAGCACCAGCAATCCCAGCAAAGCAGGTGTTAAATGTGTATTCTGCCTTCTCAGGTAGAGAATTTCATGATGAATAGAATAGAAAACAATGGGAAGATTCAATGTGGCTGATTTGCTATACAGTAAAGATGGCTCTTTCACTTGTATGATAACAGAAGCAAATTAGACTGACTCTGATAGGAGCTATGCAGTAATGATTATATAAGCATGAATACTATTATAGATTCAGACTTTAGTCAAAAGAATTTCTCAGGTAATATCTATGTAAAGTTGTGCTTGAACTTCAGACCTACATTGAATGAATAAATGGAAAGAAGAATGAAAAAACACTTATTAAGCAGTTACTAATTACAATGCATTGGGCTAAGTACTGGGCATACAAGTAGAAAAGAAAATTTCTTTTTAAAAATAATTTATTTAGAATATTTTTATATGGTTACATGATTCATGTTCTTTCCTTCCTCTCTTCCCTCCCCATCCCAGAGCTGACAAGCAGTTCTGCTGGGTTATACATGTATCATTGTTCAAAACCTATTTATATAATATTCATATTTTCACAAGAGTGATCTTTTCACACCAATATCCTCCAATCATATCCCTATGAATCAAAAAGAAAATTTCTTAAGGAGTTTACATTTCATTGGTGTAAATGTCTTCATTTTTTCAAAGATGACATTAGTGTAGGTGAGGTCCATGGCTATGTCTAAATGTGGCCCCCTAAAATAAACAATGCCATGGCTAGAATAACTAGGATCCAGCCCACTTGAACCAAGCCCACTTAGCTAGTCAGTCCTGGTTTTAAAGACAAATACAGATTACTATCCAAACGATATGGCTGCAAGGATGGCGGTCAATTATGAGGAATAGTGGCACCTGAAGCACATGAATGAGATAGATGATCTTTTCTTTTATTGTATGGATAGTGTTCATGTTAGACTTGGAATTAAGAAAACCTGGTTTTAAAGCCTGCTTCTGACACTGGTTATATGACTTTGAACAAGCCCTTGAACATTTATATCCTTCAGACAACTCCCTGAGTCTTATCTGCTATTTGATTTGAGGATGCTAATTGATCTTCACAAGGTAAGGTGGGGAAGTTTCCACACTGGTAGTTCCCTTGTGCCATGCTGTTGGAATTAAAGATCTTCCATCCTTATTTGCCATATCGTTTATTTAATGATAGTTAAAAGATGGTACTTACATTCTCGTAGAAGGTGAGTTTGGTGGGAGTTTAGCTTAAGTGACTTCTTAGTTTCCTTCCAATTCTGGGACTCTATCATAGCACATGTAAACAATCATATATACAATAGATTATAATGGCTTATTTTTATATAATGTTTTACTGTTTACAAAGACTCTATGGGAAAGTTGTTGGAAGTAGCATCTCTATTTTACAGATGAGGAAATTAAAACTCAGGGCGATCAAGGGGTTTGCCCAATGATGATGACAGAATTTATGTAGCACTTTAATGCTTGCTAAGTACTTTACATTTATTATATTATTTGATTTTCACAACAAACTTGTGGGGACAGATGCTATTATTATCTCCACTTTCCGGATTATATGTGAATAAAATTTTAATAATCATTTTCTGACATTTTGGGATCCATGTTCTCTTCCTCTCTGCCACCCTTTCCCTATACCCAAGATGGCAGCCAATATGACATAGGTTGCACATGTATTATTTTATAATATATATTTCCACATTCATCATACTGTGAAGGAAGATACATATTGCTTACTCTAGAGAAAAATTCATGGAGGAAATAAAGTGAAAAATGCTATACTTCCATTTGCATCAAGCCTCAATCATTTCTTTCTATGGTGGCGGATAGCCGTTTTTCTTCATGAGTGCCTTGCAGCTGTCCTAGATCCTTGTATTGCTGATATTGGGTAAGTCACTCACAGCTGATCATTGCACTTTACTGTTGTTATTTCTAACTGATACTTCTGGTTTTTCTTACTATGCGTGTCACTCATATTTTAAACCAGCAGTTCTCATACTTTTTGTTCTCAAGACCCTTTTTACACTCTTAAAAATTATTGAGAATCTGAAAGAGCTTTTATTTTAATGGGTTACATTTATCATTTTTTGCTATATAACAAATACAAATTTCTTAATACTTTTATGAAAATAGTTTTGACCTCCCAGATTCGCTGAAAGGATCTTAGGGACCTCCAAGGATCCCTGAATCATACTTTGTAAACCACTATTTTAGACAATGTTTAGTAACCACAATTTATCAGATGTATTTCCTAACCTCTGCACTTTCATTCATACTATTCCTTATACTTGGATGACTCTTTTCCCCTTGATCCCTTTCTCTATTAAAATTCTTTATACCTTTTAAGATGGGCTCAATTGAATCTTATTTCAGATGCAAATGATTCTTCCCTTCTTGGAATTTTTCAATTTTTCTTCACATTTTTCATTGGATAAAAGAGTCATGTATCTAGAGCTAGCCAGGGTCTTAGGGGTCATCAAATGTAATATCTTTATTTCACAGATGAAAAAACTGAGGTCTGTCAAAATGATGTGACTTGCCTATGATGGCACAACTAGTAACTATCTGAAGCAGGATTTAAACCCATGTCTTCCTGACTCCAGCTTCATAATGAGGAGACAGGACTCATTAGAAAAGCCCCTGTTTTGGGAAAGATTGAATGAAAAAGGAGAAGGGGATGGCAGAGGATGAGATGGATTGATAGTGTTATGGAAACAACGAATATGAACTTGGACAGACTTTGATAAACAGTGGAGAACAGAAGGACCTGGTGTGTGATGGTACATAGGGTCACAAAGAGTCAGATATGACCGAACAACAACTTTCTGTTCCAAATGATCTATGTTCTATATGATGCAGCCTTTAATCTTAGTTCCTCAAGATTACAAATTAAGGAAATGAGGCTGAGAGTTAAGTAAGAAAGGTTATATTTATTCCTGAAATTCTCCATCATATATGCTAGAACTGACAATTCTGAGAGACTTATGAGAAAGAACACTATTCACATCCAGAGAAAGAACTGTGGGAGTAGAAACAGAAAAAAAAAACCTAATTGCTTGACCACATGGGTTGATGGGGATGTAGACTCTAAATGATCACCCTAATTCAAATATTAATATATGCTATTATTATCTCCATTTTCAGGATTATATGTGAATAAAATTTTAATAATCCTATGGAATAGGTCTTGATCAATGACACATGTGAAACCCAATGGAATTGCATGCTGGCTACGGGAGGGAGGTGGGAGGAATGGAGAGAAAGAACATGAATCATGTAACCATGAAAAAAATGCTCTAAATTAATTAATTGAAATTGATTAAGAGAAAAAAAGAGGAAATGAATACTCATTCAAAAAGACTTTTAGGAATGGATTCAGAAAGAATCAAACAGAACCAGGAAAAGGAGATCACAATGAGGTCACTAGTATAACCAGAAAAACATAAACCCAAAAGTCAGGGCTGTGAAATTATTAGGCCCAAGCTTGGAGACCCTCATTGAAGAGCTAAGAAAATCCATCTCCTCCTCTTTGCGGAGGTAAAGGGCTAAGGGCAAGATGTTGCATATATTGACAGAGACAAATACTCTCGGTTTTGCTGAACTGCCTTTTTTCTTCTTTCTTTAGAAAATCTCTGTCACAAAGGGTGACTTCCTGAGGAAGGAAGGAGCGGAGGAAGATTTTTTATGAGACAAAGTTTAAAAAGAAAGATAATAAAAATGAGATTAAAAATATTTAGCACTCAGAATTAATGGGGTTTCAGGTTATCTGACCTGTGAAGAATAGAGTATATGTATTGTTTCATTTGCTGACCAGAGATGTCAAGAAAGCTGCAGAAAGCACTTGTGAGAGCTATCAGAATTATATTAAAATAAAATGGTGGGATGCTTAGTGGATTGAGAGAAGGGAGATCCTCTATTCAAGTCTGGCCTCAGATAATTCCTAGCTATGTGACGCTGCATAAGGCACTTAACCCCCATCGCCTAGCCTTTTCCACTCTTCTGTCTTGGAACCAATATACAGTGTTGATTCTAAGACAGAAAGTAAGGGTTTTTTAAATTTGTAATTGAGAAATGTTTAACAGAATAAATAAAAATACATTAGAAAACACAAAAATAAATGCTAGAACTATTCACTAACGAACATAAAAGAAGTAAATATTAAAATGAAGTGCAAAGATAAAAGCAAGCTTTTCCCCAAAGGTTATAGCCATACTGTTCCATCAAAACCCAAACTATTCTTTATTTAATAGTGGGGCTGATATTTAATAAAAGACTCAATGTTAATTTTTCTTCAAAATTTCAGGTCAAATGGATTAAGTATCTCAATTGAGACCTTTTACATTTCTTGGAATTATCTTGGAATGTCTGACCATGTCAATCTTCTTAAGAGGCTCAAATGACTATTGCCTTTATAAGAAAATGCAAGCTTTTTTAGGTTGCCCTTTAACATACTTCATGTTATAGATCTAATTTATTTCTCCTTACTTATTTCAAACAACTTCCCTTTACTCTACCCTCCAACAAATTGACCTATTTAAGGTACCAGAATTTGGCTTTCCATTTCCTGCATCCATACCTTTGGATAGACTATATTTCAGGCCTAGAATATGTTCCTGCCTCCCATCCAACTGTTAGAATCCTAAGCTTCCTTCTATGCTCAATCACCTCGATTTTCCTAATCTCCCTAGGTATTAGTATTCTCTCCCTCCTCAAAAATATTTTATGCCCACGTATCTGGTACTTTATATGTTGTATCCCTTAACAGAACATAAGTTACTTGAATTTACAGAAGACATTCATTTTTGTATTTCCCAGTACCTACCACAGTATTTAATAGAAGAAAGAATGAATCCATTATTATTCAAACTCTGAATGATAGAAATTGCCCTAAAATCATAGTCACAAATAGGCACAATTGTGAGATTATTTAATTGAATTGAATGATTTACTAACTCGTGTACATAATAATCTCTTTCTTAAAGCACTCCACTTTGTATCTGTTGCCAGATATTCTTCCCAAGATGTGCTCATTACTCATAAATTCACCACTGTCCTACTAATTCATTGACATTAGCTTCTTTAGCCTCTCCTCTCCTCTGATAGGAGGGCAAAGTACCAAACTCCTCCCAATGCTTTCCTGGGAAAGAGATTGGATTTTCAGCTCACTGTACTGCTGCTCTGCTGAGTTTCAACTCTGCAAAACAAGATTACCCCAGCAATGAGTACCATCTGCTGTCCTGTTCCCCACACTCTTGCTTTCCTGCTTCCTTTTGTGTATTGTCTAACCCTTTGGATTGTAAGATCCTTGAGGGCAGAGATTCTTTTTTAGTTCATTGTATTACAAGTGTTTAGCATTGTTACTAACACTTAGCTAAAATACAAAATTTATTGAATTGGATTGATATCTTCTAAATATAGTCTTCAAAACAACCCTTTGAAATAGAAAACTCAGGGCTATTTGGGACAGTATGTAACATGTAAGGATAAGATGTTAAATGGGAATTATCTTGTTCTTTCCCAAATATCCTTTTATTCTATTGGGTTGGGTGGATCATTTATTTGACCTAATATGGCAATTCCAACTTGTGTTCTCATGTAATATAACCTTTTCATCATTATTTGCCTCATTTACTAAAAAAACAAACAAACAAAAACTTCCTCCCAGGGATACTAAACACAATTTCTGTCAAATTTGTCTTTTTACATTACTTTACCTGGGTTACTCCATTCCCTAAAACTATGGAATGACTTCAGATTTTAGATCACATCTTTTCTCTACACCTACTTTTTCTTGTGATTTATTCAGTAACCTCTCCTTCTGTTTCTTCTAGGCAATGTCTTCATAGTTTCCTCATCCCCCTATTATTTTTTGCCTCTACAAAATAGCATTCCAATAATAGCTCTAATTCCTGTGAACTTGCCAATGCCTTCTTCCAAATTTTTGAATCAAGAAGGTCCTGCTGTATTAACAAAGGAAAGCTATGTATCAATCAATCACTTGACACAATGGGGTTCACTTTCCTGAAACTTGCTGCTCTAGCTAAAGTCAAGACGAATCAATTTCTATCATGCCAGTTCTAAACAGCCACAAGTAACTCATTGTCAGTTGTAGTTATGCTATCAAGAGTGACTGAAACAGGTAGATTATGTTTTTTCCACCATCACAAATGAAGGGTATCTTGTTCCTACTTCCTCCTACTTCAGTAACTGGAAATGGAAGAGGAGAGAGCAGATGATGATACATTTTAGACTAGGTAATGGGGTAACTAAAATGGTCTATTAACACAATATGGGAAACAAGAGCTTATTATCCATCAAGAGATACAGAGAGCTTATAAGAAAACTTTTAAGGATGTTTGGAATGGTAAATAGTAAAAATGGAAGACAGAAGGTCTGAGTTCTTCTCATAACAGTGCTCTTTCTTAAACAAACAAAAATCAATCCTAACTGATTAACTACTATAGAAGAAGTTTTGCTTTATAAAATTAATTCATCTTTGGCAGCATTTTACAAAGTAAAAGGCACAGTCCTAAGAAGCAGTAGATGAGGTCACTCTATGTGATTTTATGCTTCTGGCCCTAAGTTGTCTTACCTTTAAAAAATCTTATCTTTTTGACCAGTAGAGCATCAGCCAGATGATATCTTGAGATTTCTTTCAGATCTAAGATGTATCACAAAGATTGACCATGTACTAGGGCATAAAAACATTGTAAACAAATGCAAAAAAGCAGAAATAATAAATGCAAACTTTTCAGATCATAATGCAATAAAAATAATAATTAGTAAGTACACATGGAGAGGCAAATCAAAATTAATTGGAAATTAGATAATGTGATTCTCCAAAATTGGTTGTTGAAAGAACACATCATAGAAAAAATTAATAATTTCATTGAAGAGAATGACTATGAGGAGACATCACATTAAAATCTATAGGATGCAGCAAAAGCAGTGCTCGGGAAAATTTATATTCCTGAGTGCATATACTAACAATTCAGAGAGGGAAGAGGTCAATGATTTGGGCATGCAGATCTAAGATGTATAATTCAAGCTTTTTCAGCTATTAACTTTTTAGAAAATACACATATTTTGCATGAATTCCACAATAGACATTATTTGGTTCCTCTGTAGTTTAGAATCATCCATCCATAAAATAATTGTCATAAATGTGGAAGAAACTTTATGTGTTACCTTGCTCCAAACCTTTCATTTTACAAATAAGGAAACTGAGGTTCAGAGGTGTTTGATAAAACTGGAGACCCCAACTAGGCAAGAGGAAAGTAACAGACTCTAGCTAGGCAACAGGAAACCAACAAACTCTAGCTAGGCAACAGGAAGTCACAACATGGTTGCAAACAACATCCTACAACTTTCCACCTCTCTCAGGGACATTCAGTGAATACAAGTAGCTCACCTTCCCCAGAGACAACCAACAGAGGTGGCCCAAATTGTATTACCCATGAAACCCCCTAATACTAAAAGATCTCATGATTCTCCCACCTGCATGGGACTTCATAGTCACCTCTATTGGCATTAGACTCCCCTTTGTCACTTCTTTCCTCCATTAAAGCTTTGCTATATTACCTTGCTTTGGTCTCATTGTCTCTTGGGTCAAACCCCCATCAGCTGAATTGACAGTGTTTAGTGATTTGCTCTGGATCACACATTTAGTGATTGTTCAAAGCAGGATTTGAATTCAGTTCTTCAAGTCTCTTAGTATACCAAATTTTCTCTACTACACCATGTTGTCATTCTCCCATCCTAAATCGTCATCTATAGGTCACAATTATCTTACCATACAGAAAAGAGTCTACAATAGGCTTTGCTTAATAGCCCTCAGATCCAAGGTCAGGATTTTGACTTTGAGAAATCTGTTGGTTTTACTCTTGTTCTAAAGTTACTTTGTATGTCTCATATCCTATTAAATTGTAAGCTCTTGGAAAAGAGGCTATAGGACCTCTATAAGCAAAGAGCACTTGCCTAAATTTTGGACATATATGCTATGCTTTGCATATGAAAGGCTTTTGATAAATATTTAAATATTTGCTATTTATAACCTATGATGTTAAATGCTGAAGGCATTATAAAGATAAACAAGATGATTTCTAGCCTTGAGAGGCTCACAATTTAGTCAGGGAGATAAGATGATAATAATAACCATAACAACTAACATTTATATAGCACTTTCTATGTGCCAAGCACTAGGTTAAGGGTCTTATAAAAATTTTTAACTCATTCTATTCTTACAATATCTTTGGGAACATACTATATGATGGTCAACTAAGAATGGCTTAACTATTATCAACAAGGCAAGGATTCAGGATGACTCCAAGGGACTCATGACAAAAAAAAAAAAAAGGATATCTACCACCATATATTGAACAGACAGAATCTGAATGCAAATCAAAACACCATTCTTTACTTTATTTCCTCCATGAAATTTGCTCTAATGAAAGCAATGTATCTTTTCATTAACATGAGAAACATGGAAATATATATCATATTATATCATATTACCAGCCTTATTGGGGATGGGGGAGAAATGGGCAGGTAAGAGAGAACATGAATCACAAAATATTGGAAAATAAATATAGAAAAGTTATACTAACATGTAATCTGGAAAAAACTAAATTTGGGGGGGAGGTACATGTTATACTCATTTCACAGATGAGGAAACTGAGGCAAACAGAGGCTACGTGACTTGCCTGGGATCATATAGTTAGTAAATATCTGAGGCTGGATCAGAATCCAGATTTTCCTGACTTCAGGCCCATCTTTTTATCCATTGTACCACCTGGATATGTGCATAGATAAAATCCAAATATAATTATGATTATTTAATAAGAATGTTGATATAGAAGTCCAGGAAATTGTGCCCTTCCCCCCAGAAAGGACCAGAGAGGAAGCAAGAAGGCACATATATGGACCAAACAATAGCTTATTGGTTGGTGACTCATTGAGAGTATGGCTGGGCATGGATTAGTCACTTTGGAAAGCTACATGAGAAAAACGGAGCAGCTGTGATGTACATGAAGAGTTGTGCCAAAGGAACGCATCAGTGACATTGAGTGCATAGTGGAATAAGGAACATATGGAGACCACTAGAACAAAGGCTCAAAGAATTATTAACCCTCTATTTTCATGACAGACACTTACTTTCACTGAGGCTGTGATTCTCTTTAGAAGGCAAGGATGTTATTAGACAAAAGTTGCATTTCCTAGCCAAAATAAGAGAAGTAGTGGCCAGGCCCAAAGGAGGGAGAGAGACAGAGACAGAGACAGAGAGGCAGAACCAGGGCCAGAGTGAACAAAGACAGAGTGAGACAGAGACAAAGAGAGAAAGAGAGTCAGATATTTTGTGACTTTTCCAGAGTGTTCATAAATCCTTAGTGTATCTTAGACCCAGAGGAAAACAAGCTGTAGGATTACACACTGGGTGGGATTAAAAGAATTAGAACTGTTTCTTCAGCCTGGAGGCCCTGAGGCTAGCTGATTTTGAGCATCTCTAATAGATGGCCATTTGGCCTTGGGGCTAGATTGCTGAGTCCCTGAGATTGTTATTAGTCTGGACTGCTTTTAAGAGGACTTCTTGTACCAAACATAGAAACAGACACCAGTGCTTCCTCCACTAAGAGGCTACATAACAAATTATTATTGTTATTCACTCACCTCTGGTTTGGGCCATAGTAATGGTTCCATACTATGTGACAACAATTTCAGAAGGAAATGTAAAAAAAATTGCTATAATACAGTCTTCAATAAGAAGTGAAGGATTACCTTTGTGCATTAAAAACTTTAGCAACTCTAGAATAAACAGAATGCATTTAATGAACCTGGTCTGTATCAGAATCCATGACAGCAGAACTTAGTATATGCTTCTATCATCTACAGTTTTTGTTTAATAAGCTACTTGAGCAGCCATAATTTTGTCATCCATGGGCTGTGTTAACTAATGTTGATACTGAGAAGTCATTTATTCAGAAAGGTCCTGGTATACAGCAATGGCTACTAACTTATAAACACATTTGTTAAATCTGGCTTTTGCCTCCCAACTTCTCAAATAATAGTCCAAGCTTAACTATTACCATCTAACTCATTAGTCTGCTTGAGTTTTCAAGTCTAGATTTTTTTCTTTTGCTCTTGGTTAGCAAATAATGTGCAGAAACCTATGGGATGATTATGGCAGACTTAACTGGAATCCTCAACCCCCATGCCTTGGGCAGAGGTATTGGAGAGATTATGATGTAGTGATGATAGCAATGGATCTAGAGGCAGGGAGACCTAGATTTAAATCCCATTATATCACTTATTATTTGAATAATGTTGCCTCCTTGTCCTTGGTTTCTTCATCTGTAAAATAAAGATAAATGCATCTGTAGTACTTATTTCATGAGGTTGGCTCAAATTTGGTAATTTAGAAAAAGTTTTTTTTGTAATTCATTTGCCATGATATTTCAGAGTAAAATTTCTATGCAACAGCATAGACCAAATTCCCAGGATCCCTTTCTGAAACTGAGTTATACAATCTGGTAATAAAGTAATGCAAAAGCCTCTGGTTATCTACCTCTCAACTTTGGCTGAGTTTTTGGGGGTTATTGGATATCAGGTGGTACAAGAAAACACAATCCTTACTCTGATCCGATATAATTTGAAGACCACAATAATCCTTAAAAGACTCCTGACAAGTCTACTACTTTCCTGAGAATCCCATCATATTAATATCAGAAGAAAAGACAGTGAACCCAGAGGTGTCCTGTTAATGATACATTTTTTATTTGTGCTGTCCATAAGTCTTGAGGTCCTGATAGCAGTATAGAATTACTGTTGTTGTTAAGTATCAAGAGATGGGGGAGGGAGGGGATGTGGGAAAATCTTATTAAAATCCACTTTAGGCTATCTTTAATATTCTTTGCTTGAGAATGATGAAGCATGATAGTGATAGCTAGATTGATGTTCTTATCCACAGATTACTTATATTCATCTAAAGCAAATATATATCCTTGGCTAGATGGATAGTCTGGTACAATGGAAAGAGCATTTACTATGAAGTCAGAAGACCTACATTTAAATCCTGCCTTTTTTTGGGTCTTAGTTTCCATCATTTTAAAATGATGGGGTTGGAGTTGATGGCCAATAAGTTTCCTTCCAGCTCTAGAACTTTGATTTTAAATAAGTAGTAGTAGATGATTGGAATGAAAGGAGAGTTGAGTCACACATTTTTATGTATATAATTCTGAAATATATGACTCATAACTTTATATCCAAGATACTATGCTAACTGATTTATTGAATAACAGAATTTCCTAGTAAATAGTAATGGACAAGAGTCCCAAAGGATGATCAATATCCTGCAGACAATTATATAGACCTCTAAGAAATACAAAAGAATAACATCGCAATATTTTGCCTGCCTGTCCTTCAGTAGTATGTTTTCCAACAATGGCCAAATGTAAAGGGCACAGATAACGGCATATTTTTAATAGTCCCAAAAATGTTTTTCTTCTGAAGAGTTTGTGAAAATTATTAATCTACTATTAAAGAAGTAGAGAAGAAAAATCACTAATTAAAACTGGTACTTTTGGGCGAAGCATCATAATTCAAGCCTCAGAATCTCCTAAGCAGGGAGAAGGGCAGTAGAGGCTTGGAGGAATAATAAAAATTGGTTTAATGTTTTTTTGAAAGGAACAACCACCTACTCAAAAGAATCTTGAACTCAGCATTAATGTGGCAAAGGCCCTTTTCTTTCATTCTCATGAGAATGAGTACTCACAAGCTAGTTTTACAGGTGTTACAGTCAGCAAGCAAGGACAAGGAATGGGAGCACACAGGTATACTTTTATTAATATTAATCAGTCCCCCCCATTCACCATTGGCTAGTTTCTAGAGTCAAAATTTAGTCACAAGATCCAGCTGATCAGAATGCAATTTATAACACCAGTCATTCACACTAAAATAAAGAAACTTTACTGGTCAGCCTCTTAAAGGATTAGCCCATGAGTTCCTCATCATGTCTTGCTTATGTGGATGTGGGGAAAAGATGCTTAAGCTAGGAAGATGAAATAACTCAATTTTCTTTTCTTCTTAATCCAGTATACAGGCATATGGGAGGAGTCCACCATCTTGTCAGAACCTGTTCTTCAATAAAAAATTTGGTTTAATATTATGGATATATTTTAACTCAAGATGAAGAAAGTTACCCAATCTTGAAGTAGAGAAGAGTAACTTTTGTTCAAATAGGAAATATTATCCTCTCAAGATTATGAAAAGAGCTTCTAGAAGACATTACAGAAGTTGACATTAAGGGCTAGGGAGTTTCTTCTGGATATCCTTCAAATTGCCCTGAGGCTATGGATGGTCAATCAATCCCAGTTACAGAATTATGATGTTTCACTAATTTGCAGCATAGTGTGACTCCCAAAGCATTGTGCATAATGATACTGTTTCCAATGAGTAATATTTAAGCCAGTAATAAAGGCAAAACTTTTGCCGATGCTGTCTAAATTTCCTCTTATTCTACAAATAAGCACTACAGTACACCCAAACCTGTACATTCCCTCTCCCATTCTGATCTATACCGAATTCCTAATTTTCAAATTTCCAAATTCATAATAACAGGAAAACTTTTTTTCAGCAGCAATGGATATGCATCCCACTTATAAGAAGGAAGAATGAAATTTACTCAGCTAAAGGAACTGATTTTTAAAATACATGATTTTGGCACCGCTATATTTGCAAAGTTATGGTGTTAAAAGTTGTGTGTGATGTTAAAATTTGTTTTCAAAGCACTTGAAGTAGTTGAAAATATAGATGCTACATGTCAAGCCATCATTTTTAGATGGTACTTTTCAGAAATAGTACTCTCTTGTAGAAAGTACAGTGCATTTTTGCAGTAATTGAAGGGATCTGTGAACTATTTTGCAGCAATTTTTCTTCTTTTAAGGATTTTGAATGAGACGGGTAGAGAAGAGTACCTGTTCAATTGTGCACAGAGACAGTTATTTTGCCTCTCTCAAAAAAAATGCTGAACCACATCAGCTGTGATTCAAGGACCACATAATAAATGTTTGTCGAATCATGAATCAAACTGAGCTGACCACAACAGATTAGCTTAGACAACATCAGCAAGGAAGTTAGTATAGGCAATCCATGCTTCAATAATACATGTGGGCAGTAACAAGGCAATTACATTGTTGTGGACTAACTCATCTAAGAGATGCTGGAAACCAGACAAAAATGTGGCTGGGCATGGTGTGAAGAAGCTTCCCAGACATGTAAGTGCTACTATTTTTGTGGCTGAGGCAGAACATAGAAAAGCTTTTCTCACAAGAGAGAAATTGTGAGTGGGTAAGATTATGACAGAGATTCTTGTATTTCCACAATCTAACACTTGATCTTTATAACATTTTGAAGTGTTCTACTTTTAAAATTTATTTTATTAACTGTGTGACGACCTTGGGCAAGTCACAGCTTCTCCAGATATTAGTTCTCTTACCTGAAAAATTAACCAGATGATTCTTTAAGGTCCTAATTCTAAATCTATAGATTGAACCTATGATTCTACAATTTGTCTCTTTGAATGGAATTAAAACTGCATAATGTGGAAGCAAGAACACTAAATTTGGAGGCAGAAGAGTTGGGTCCAAAACCCATCCCTGTCACTTATTACCTGTATTATCTTGAATAAGTTATTTACCCTTCTTGGACTTTAGTTTCCTCAACTATAAAAAGTGATTTTAGACTTGATAATCTCTAAGGTCTCTTTCAACTCTAAATTTATCATCCTCTGCTCCCTTGAGTAAGTTTCCTTCTCTATAGGCCTCAGTTTTCTCAAATGAAGGAGCTGGAAGTTCTTAAAAGGAGGAGGTAAGACTACATGACTCATGATGTCCTTTTCAGCCCTTATTTTGTAATCCTATGATTTTAAAGACAAATATTTTCTTCAGTTACTTATTTTCTCATATAAGATATATGGAACACCAGATATTTAATAAATGCTTATGGATTTAAGAGAATTTAGGAAGAGAGAGCCTATAGGTCTACATGTAGTCAGTCTGCAATAAAAAGGAAGGCAAGGGAGCAGCCAGGGAGCTCAAACAGAAACAGGGGTTCATAGAATTATCTGGTCTCAGATACTCTTAGCTATGTGACCCTGGGCAAGTCACTTATCCCCCATTGCCTAGCCTTTACTGCTTTTCTGCCTTGGAACCAATCTGTAGTATTGACTGTAAGATAGCAAGTAAGAGTTTAAAAGGAAAAAAGGAAGGCAAATAATTAAAAATTTCAAGTATTGTTGTTTTTAAACACCCTGAGATACTAATGTAAAACTAAATTAATTGCTGAAGATTTATGTAAAGACCGCTTCATCTTTAGCACTGAGTACTGAAATATACAACATGGGGAACCTACCCTCAAGGATGTTATAATCTATTTGAAAAGATAGAACCACCAAAATGGAAAACAACAGAATTGGAAACTGAAGGGATACCCATTAATTGGGGAACGGCTAAACAAATTATGGCATATGATTGTGATAGGATATTACTGTGTTGTAAGAAATAATGAGCAGTTTAATTTTAGAAAAACATGGAAAGACTTTCATGAAACTATGAAGACTGAAATGAGCGCATCTAAGAGAACATTATATATAGCAACATAAATATTATTTGAAGAATGAATACCTCCAGAAAAAGAATTAATAAATAGAATCAAGAAAGACATAGTTTTATATATACATATGTCTTTTTGCTAAATGATGCCTTCTCTAGTGTGGGGAGGAAAGAGAAGATGGGAGATACCTGGAATTTTTAATGTAACAACCAAATTAATTAATTAATTTAAAAAACCAAAAAACAACAGACAAATAAAAGTTAACCATGCAGGTGTTGGTTGGTAATGAAGTGGAAAATTCAGTGTTTAGTGCTGGCTGGAACAGTTGGAGAAAATGTCATGAGGGAAGCAGGCTTGAATTGGGCCTTGAAGAAATAAGAGGGTTTGGATAAGTCAAGAGAGAGCATTCTGGATAAGGAAAACTATAAAGTTATAAGGAGTAAAAATGAGTCTGTGGTATAATATGGATTATCAGAAGGGTGCCTGAATTAGGGAAAGGATTAATTTCATCAAAGATATAGAGTTGAAAGAGATCTTAGAGATTATCCAATCTAAACTTCTCATTTTACAGATGAGGAAAATAAAACACAGAGATTAAAGGATTTAACTAAGGTAGCACAAGTATTAAATCACATCCAACTGGATTCAAATGCTGGTCCTCTGAATCCTAACTATCCTAACTCAGAATGCTGTCTATTAAACCACAGTAGGAAATAAAATTCTTGCTCAGCTTCTCTATTTGTGTGATCAGCCTGTTTTTCTCAACTCTTTTGGTTTATAGACTTCCACCTAGGAAACCTAAGGAAGTCTTTGCATGGCATCATCCAGAGACTCAACACATCAGCTGCAAGCACACCAACCCTAATATTTCTTGTTTTAAAAATAATATTAATAATAATTAAAAACAATATTCCTTTTTATTTTTATATCCCTGATAATTCTGGATATTAATATATGTTCAGTTTCCCCCAACTTTATAACATGGCTTTCCTTGGTAACAGAGAAAAACTATAAAGGAAAATGTTTGGATATAGTGACCAGCTAGGCAGCTAAGCTGCTCAGGGGATAGTCCAGTGGGTCTGGAGTGAGTAAGATGAGCTCCAATATCAATAATTTACCATCTGTGTGATCATCAGTGAGACACTTGAATGCTTCTTGCCTCAGTTTCCTCAGCTTTAAAATGGGGATAATCATACAGGATTGTTGTGAGGATCAAGTGAGATATTTGTAAGGTGTTTAGTGTTTAGTCCATAGTAGGTATTATGGGAATGTTATTTATAAATGCTATAGTTATTAATAGCATATCTAATAAAATATATAATATTCTGCTTTCAATTTCCTGGCTTTCTTCTGAGAGGAAGGAAGTGTGCTCCCTTCCTGTTTTTATGCATGAACATTATTGGTTTTTCAATTAATCAAATTTGTATTCTTTCAGTGTTCTTTTTGCGTACATTGTTGTAGTCTTTGGATATGGCATTCTTTTGGTTCTATTTATTTTTTCTCTTCAGTTCATATAAATCTTCCCATGATTTAATTCCTACTATTGGTCATTTCTTACTCTACATACATCATAGCTTGGTCAGCCATTCCCAATCAGCGAATGCTAATTTCCTTTCCAGATCTTTGCTACTAGGAAAGCAATCCTAGTAATGCTTTCTGGCATATATTGGACCTTTGTTTCTATCTTTTATTTCCTTAGGGATACAATCGAGTGGTGGAATGGCTCTGTAAAAGGAAATGAATAGTTTAATCCCGTTTAGTGCATAATTCAAAATTGCAATACATAATAGTTGAACTAATAGCTCCAATAATGATATATTAGTGGTCCTGTCTTCTCATATATCTTGCTACTAGTCCATTCATAATACTTCAGAAGAAAGTCATATTGAAAGAAAACAGAAAAGTAACCTTTGAAGAAGCATTTATTATTCCAAAGATCTCACAATATAAATCACCATGGTCATTCAGAGTGCCACACGAGTTCTTCTAACTAGTAATCCATTACCTTTATTCCAGAAAAGGAAAGAATGTTCCATCAATAAATCTTCTGAGATTTATTACTATTTTCAAAAATAACTAAAAAAATATAGTATTCATTTTGAGTTTGTTTTTTCCAACTCAACAAATTTTGCCTAATCTGATGCCAAAAATCTGCATTTTTTCTTTCTCTGAATAGAATATCAACTAAAATTTATTCCAGATATGCTTTTATAGGTCTTTTTGTTGAATACAGATGTCAACATGGAATCTAGAAACCCCAAACTTGTAGCCTAGTAAGATCTGATGAACCTCAAGTTTTAGGACTAGCTTATAAATTGGAGACCCCAAAGCTTATACTTGTTCCCTGTTCCCCTGAGAATCCACCCTGAAAGGAATCCCAGGTTAGCAGTTTCAGACTGAATAATGGACCCTAAGATAAAAGACAACCCCCCTCAGGTGGGGCCAAGCCCAAGCCAAGTGACTCTTTAGCGCAGTAGGTAGCGCATCAATCTCATAAGCTGAAGGTCCCAAGTTCCATCTTAGAAAGGAGGGTGTGATCCAGTGGGAGAGGCTTGTGGATACAAGAAGAGTCACTTGGCTTGGGCTTGGCAATAACAATCAGAAAATAAGAACAGATATTCGGGATAGAATGAAGTGAAATGAAACGAAGGTAGAAAAATAGCCCTGAACCATATGAACTAAATCATGTAACACTCCGCTTTCAGGTGAATCAATATTTTGGGGGGACTAAATTACAAGATGAGAGGGTACACAAAAGAGTGGAAGGAAGGGAAAAGATCAAGGGGAATATATGATGTACACTAACCAAATGAAAGACTTGAGGGGAAAATGAAGGGAAAAAACTCCTGTAGACTCTCAAGAAGAAAAGAGACTACAGAAGAATGGGCAAGGAGACAAAGAGAGGGATTGAAAAAATAAGCAAAAGAAAGGAGAAAATTTTATTTCAACAAGGACTGAACATCCAACTGATAAATACTACTATGAGAAAAATGAGATAGTCTATAGATCAAAATGATGCATGACCTAGGCTTAATGGGAGATATAAGCAAATTAGAAGAACAGGGAATATAAAATCATCAGATTTATGGATAGGAAAAGAATTTATAAATAATCAAGAGAGAGAAAGAATTGAGAGATGTAAAATGAATAATTTTGAATATGTTAAATTCAAAAGAATTTGTACAAATAAAACTAATATAGCCAAGATTTAAAAAAAAAGCAGTAAATTGGGAGAAAATCTTTTATAGTTTCTCAGATAGAGGAATCATCTAAATGTAGAGAGAATTTTGTAAAATTTTAAGAATATGAGTCATTCTCCAATCAATAAATAGTTAAAAAATGAACAGACAGCTCTTGGTTGAAGAAATCAAAGATAGATATAAAATGCTCAAAATCATTATTGATTAGAGAAATGCAAAACAAAATAACTCTGAGATATTGCCTTATACTTATCAGACTGGTTAAAATGACAAAAGGGCGAAATGACAAATGTTGGAGGTGATGTGGAAAAATGGGGACATTAATAAACTCTTGATGGAACTGTGAACTAATCCAACCATTTGGGAGAGAAATCTGAAATCATGCCCAAAGAATTATAAAATTGTGTATACTTTTTCTCCTAGCAATAGTACTAATGAATTTATTTCCTAAGGTGGTCAAGGAAAAAGGAAAATAACCTATGTAGTCAAAGATATTTATAGCAGCTTTCTTTGTGGTGGCAAAAAAAACTGGAAAATGAAGGGATGCCTGCCCATTAATTGGGGAATGGTTAAACAAGTTAAGGCATTTGATTGGGATGGAATACTACTGCATCTTAAGAAATGACAAGCAGGTTAATTTTAAAAAAAGATGGAGAGAAGTATGAAGTTATGAAGAGTGAAATGAGCAGAACCAAAGGAACACTATATAAAGACTTAGAAATTGGGCACAGTGATTCTGAAGAAATAAAATGAGTTAGATCATCATTTCACTGTGATTTCAAGTGACCTATGACATGATATTAATTTATAACCACATCTCTTTATGTATAAGGTATAAGCTTCCATGACCTTATTTTTCTATGTGCATTATGAAACTTCCTATAGGTTCTGTCCATAGTTATTGGAATTCCAGGTGCACGGTAGGGGATTTCAGTCTATGTCAATCTTAGAGTGGGGAGAGGAATTCATGAGATCTTTGATGGTATTGTCTGTGGCAATAGACTGGGTGAGAGGAGGCAATTGGTCATCTCTCAGAGAACTGCTGATAATAATAGGTTGGTCCTAGGGAAAAGTCCTGTTTAGTCTATACTTATATAGTCCCTCCCTCAAGAATAAGAATAAGAACTGGACCTGTGATTTCATTTGTGTAAAGAAACTCTCTCTACCAATACAAATCTTAGAAAACTGCTTAAAGCATTGAAGTAGTCATTTGCCCAGAGTCTCATAGTAAGTGCCTGAGGTAGGATTTGAACTCAGTTCTTCCTGATTCTTGGTCTAATGCTTTGTACTCTATGATTTCACCTATCTTCCTATTATATACTTATATACTGCCTATAATATACATTATAATATAACTTGATTGATGGAGAAAGCCCTTGGAAACTGTGTGGAATAGTAATTAGAGAGCTGGTCTCAAAGCCTAGAAAACTTGGGTATGAGTCCCATTCCTGACATATTTTGCCTCAGTTCCCTCATCTATAAAATGGATATAATAATAGCACCTACCTTCCAAGGTTGTTGTGAGGATCAAATGTGAAAATAATTTTAAAGATCTTAGCATAATGCCTGGCACATTGTAAGTACTCTATAAATGTTATCTGTGACGATGATGATGATAACCGGGTGTTACTAAGGTAGTCTAATTGTAAATTCTGAAGTGATGGTGTTTTCAAAACAGCATTTAGAATTTAGCCAATAAAGTTGCTTAAAGTTATTGTCTGTCCGTACATATCTTAGCTACTGATCTGGATGCTATTTTTATTGGTTGTGCAGATTTCTCTTTTTCATAGGGATTCTGTATGAACTCAAGGGAAGACCTGTCCTTTAAGGGAAATGAGTGATTTAGTCATGCATAAAGAATACTTAAAAGTGTACAGGATATTCAGAACTAGACTTTAAATATAGTTTCTATTTAAAATATTATTTATATATTTTAATTATGAAATGACTGCACTTCTAGAGCACCTTTCATAAGTGAATTGCAAAGCTCATTATAAGCATTTAACGAATCCTCACAAGACTCCTTTGTGAAAGATAAGTATGAATATTGCAAAATATAGATGAGGGAACAGAGAAGCAAAATGAATTCTTCAAATGCTACTGTATATTAGTAAGAGCTGGCAACAGAGTGATATTTGAACCTCAAGAGTTTTTCCAGTATTAAGGGAAGTAGCATAAGTAGAAAGAATGCTTGACTTGAAGTCAGGGACTCAGAGCTTTAGTCTTATAAACTATGTGTCCATAAATTGCTTCATTTCCTGAGCCTGTTTTCCCAAATGTAAAATGTGATTCAACATTTTTAAGTAGGTAGTATGGATCGAGCAATATGATATGAATTGTATACAGTCTAAGCAGGGGTTCTTAACCTGGGATTCATAAACTTGTTTATTTTTAAAATATTTTGATAACTTTTGATATAATTTATTTCCTTTATAATCCTATATAGTTTATGCATTTAAAAAAACATTCTTCTCCAAAAGGATCTACAGTTTCTCCCAAAGAAATCCACAATCATTCCAAATTTAAGAACCCATGACTAGTAAATAATAATAATGATCATTTTATTATCAAATACAAAGTGCTTTTAAGAATCAAATGAAATATTATATGTAAGTAATTTTACCTATTATAAAGGGCCACAGAATTACAAGCTCTTATGATTATTATTGTTATTCAAGGCTAGGCTATATAACAACCTGGATTGATTTCTCTCTCTCCTTTGCCCTTCTCCAACCTCAGTTCTCTACCTGTTAAAATCTTTCCCTTCCTTCAAGACCCAAATCAAGTGACACTTCATCCATGAAACCTTTCCTGATTCCATAACCATACATGATTCCCCTCTTCTCTAATCTCCATTCTATCTTGTTGGACCTCTTCTATGCATTTATTATCTTAACTTTATTGTTTTTATTTGTTTCTTTGTCTAATCTTTCCTATTGGATTTTAAGCTCCTTAAAGGTATGAACAGTTCCCCCACCCCTAATCTTCATCTATATCAACACCTACTGTAGTGTTTGGCATATAGCAGAAGCCTTACATGTCAGTGTTTGTTAAATTGAATTGCTTCCAAGCTCTGTTCATCGCTAATCCACTGTACATCCAGTCATCAGACTCATCTTGAAAGATTACTTTCATCATGTCAGTCTTTAGCCCCAAACCTCTATTGACTCCCAATATTTATAGGATAGACATGGTGGCGTGGTGATATTCAAGGTCTTCAACTATCTGGTACTATTCTAATTCAGTCAGTCCTTTGACAGATATTTATGTTACCCATGCTCTAGTCTTATCCAACAGGAGCCCTCTCCTTCAGACTGACTGTTCTCTTCAGTGTTGTCTAAATATATCATGTGCACTTTGACTTCCCAGCCTTTTCTACCTAGAATTTCCTTTCCCCCCTCCACTGCTCCATGAACATCCTTTTTATTTCAGAAGGCCCAGCTCAAGTCCCACCTCATTTGTGAAGACAATTGGACTATTCAGGCACATGCTGATGATTGATAATTTTCTTTGAACTCTTATAGCATCTATCATTTTTTTACTATCCATATTGATGTTTAAACATACTTAGAAATATTGATATACATTATTACTCAGTTTGGTCATGCGTGTATAATTCATCATTGGAAATTCAGAGCCCAAACCAACCTCTGAGGTCACCTAGCCCAACACTTTCAATTTATCGATGAGGAACCTGGGCATCAGGGAATTAAATTTATGACTCATCAGAGGCTTAATAGCAAGTGACAGATCCAAGAACCTAGCTTCTGTTACCAACTAGAGTTCAAGTTCCTATAGGATAGCAGCCATACCTAATGTATTTCCTTTGTAGTCTTCCCAACAATAGCTTAGTGTTGGGCAAAGAGAAGATGCTCAAGCAATATGCTCTAGCAAAGGGGAATATAGGCAGAGATAATCCTTGATTAATTAGCTTCCAGCTGTGCCACATTTGAGTTAGTGCACAGGAAATGTATGATTAAAAAAAAAGGACACCAAAATGTGGAGTGAGAAAAGTAAAATAATCATTTTGTTATTGTGGAGTTTTACCCAAACTCTCCTTGACAGCAAACAGTGTCAAGCCATTCTCTACAACTAGAGTTTGAAGTGGAAAAAGAAAAAAATTAAAAGACTTCCTCCCACCAGTCCTATTTTCCTTCCCCTCGATCCTAATGGAATACCCACTCCAGACCAAACAAATCTAGTGCAATTGTCATGGTCACCAAAGCTTATCATGGAGCTAGATTTAGAAAAGACTTCAGAGGTCATTTAGTTAAATCCCCTCATTTTACATATGGGGAAACTGAGAATCAGGGAGAACCTGTCCTAGTATACATGGGTAGTTTCATAGGTTGAATTTAAAACCATATCTTTTGATGACAGTCCTTTTTCTACTGTGCTGTAGTCACTGTATATTTTATTAACACTTTCTGTCCCTCCCAACCCCATGCCAACTGATTCACTCTGGGTTTTAGTGTAGAAAGAAGGAGGAGATGTGAAAGAAAGGAGGCAGCTAGGCTGCATAATGGGTAGAATTCTATACCTGGAATTTGAAAGTACTGAGTTCAAATCCTACCTCTAACACTAAATCTACCTCATAGAATTATTATGAGGAATAAATGATATTATAGAATTGAAATGCTTACAAAATCTTACAGTTCTGTGTAAATGTTAAGGTGTTGTCAAAGGAAGAAGAATGAAAAAGAATAGAAGGGAAAGGCATTTACCATAGAATAGTTTTTATCTTTTTCACAATATTGAGATTGTGGAATTAAAACCACCATAAGAAAATGCGCAGAGTACTTGCAGACCATTTGCCATTGTATTCTGGCAATGGAGAGGCAAATAAAGGAATGGAGATTTTATATATATCCCTTCTAATGCTCTAAAATAAGGACTTTTCCCAGGGTGAATGTTAGATTTTGCTTCTCTAGTGCACTGTAGTTATCTCTTTCATTAATGTCAGCTAATAAATCTGTTGAGAAAACAAAATGAAACAAAACTATGCAAAAAAAAAGTAAAGAAAAACTTAGTCTAAAGTTTCTCAATTGGCACCAAACTGCAGATTGAGGCATGTTAAAGGATTGGGACAGAAGGAAGTAGCTAGAGGAGAGGGATTGGAAATAGGCCAAAAATTCAGGTAATTCAGAAGATAATCTTTAGAGCCTGGCATAAAGAAAACAAAAGAATAAAAGTCATCCTCCTTTTCCTTCAGCCACTACCAAAAGACAAACAAAGATGGCAGCCTTGAATTCATTTAAAGTTTTAAAGAATGGAATCATGCTTGCTTGTTTGATCTGGTTTCTGGACTTCTAAAGTTTCAATGAATTTTAGAGAACATCCTTGTGAGGTATTTTAAGACCCAGATTTGGACAACAGCCAAAAGAGTTTCACATTGTATATGTGTATATCTATATCTGTGTCTGTATTTGTGTATACAGTCACCCCCTCCACAATAAGATTTTCTCATCGTGGTTTTGATATATTGCCAGTTGACTTAAATATAAAATTTTGGGGAGTTTTGTGGAAGCTACAGACAACATGAAAGTCAACAGATGATATAGAAAATGCTTAGAAACGCAGAAATGCCTATTTAACCCACATTTTATGATAAGGTACTATAAACACACCACAAAAGAAAAAGAAAAAATTCAGAGTTCTCTGGTACGACAGATGGGCCAAAAACTTTTATATGGATTTTTCCAGATTGAAGGGTGATATGGGACGGGACACCATGCCCCTAACTCCAGAAATGTTGAAGGGATAATATATGTATGTATATGATGAGAGAAAGAGAGAATTACACCTTTTTGAAGTAAACTAAACATTCCTGAAAATTTATGAATAAAACAAATTTTTGGTACTTGAATCCTAATTGGTAATTGAATGGAAACCACCTGTCTATTCTTTTATAAAGTGGCTATGCACCCATAAATTTGTAGATTTTTGGACCCAAGAGTATTTAAATTTCAAATCTTTTTAAGTGTATGTGTAAAATATTGGTTGACACTAGGTGTTGTAAAGGTGAAAATTAATGGTTGGATAATAATTTTATGAAATTATGTGGTTGTAAGTGTTTATTATATCTTGAGTCAGAAATATATTTACAAAATAGAGAGGAAACAATAAAGTAGAGAAATGTGAAGGGGATAGAAAAGTTATCTATCCTTTCTTAATCTAGGCAGAGATTAATGAGCTCTCAACCAGGAAGGCTGCTAGGGAGTAATCTTGAGGCCTCCTCCAAGATGGAAGCTAGTCTCTCCAGAAACTAGGAAAGGAGTCAGCCTTTCACTCACCCCACAAAATAGTCCAGGAGTCAGAGTCCAAGTTGAAGCCTAGCTCCAAGCCCATGATTCCAAGCCACAGTCTCCAGCTAAGCCCCTGGAAGACTTTTTCCAGTCAAAAGACTGTCTCCACAAGACTGACTCAAGCCACAGGATTCATAACTTTTTATGGTGACTTCTTGTCCCTGCCCCTCTTCACAGGGGCCAATCAGTTTCCAAATTGTCTAGTACTGCCCAGTGGGCAGTGTTTATGGGAACTAGTTCTCACCTTCTGGAGGGGTGAATACTCATCAAAAGGTTTCACAGATTCCTGACTGAGATTTTGAGGGTGTAAATTCTGATCATAGGATTCACAAGTTTGGGACTGAGTTAAAAGGGTACACCTCTCTAAGTAAGTGACTTGTACCTTGCTAGTTTCTCACCTAGTACTAAGTAGGGTGTTCAAACTTTTGTTGATTCAATTCAAAAGTATACAAAGGAGAGTTTATCCTGTCTTCACAATATAAGTAGGGGTACTTAAGTTAGTGTTAACTCAAAATGGACAAAGGGAATAAAGGATTCCCTTTCACAAATGTAAACTAAGAGAGAAAAAAGAATTCCCTTTTACAGGGTCCTAAGGAACAAAGAGCATAATACTGGGAAAACGGCCAATTCTGAATAATTATTCCTCTGAGGAGGACACTGGTGAGAAGTTTGGGGCTGAGAACTAGTCATATCAAGGGTCAGGGAAGTTGTTGAAATCCAGAGCAACTTTAGTCTGTCTTGGAATATCTAGAAGAAACCTAGGACATTTCCTGTATTGAATATACTTGTGTGAAGTTCAGAAAAATAGCATACCCTTTTACATTTTAAAAAAGTAGTTGTTTTCAAGCCCACACAAGAGACAGTGAAGAAGTTGGGGGAGAAATTGGGGGGCCTTGATGAGGGCTCTACACCAAATGGGCATTTGATTAATGTCTGTCTTTAGCATGAGCTATCTGGATCATGCCCTCTTGTGGCATGTAGTATCCTTGCAGCCTTTTAAAAAATAGACTAGAAAGTGAGCTGGATCCAGGAACAGAACTGATATTAGTTGTTGAACATGACATCTTACTCACCCAAAATTGGAATCTAGAAGGAAAATATTTCTTTCAGTTGAGAAGAAAAATGAGGCAAATGAAATGAAGATGAGAAGACCTGAATCAAAAGTCTCTGTAAGACCCCCTCATTACTATCAAAGTAAAAACTGAGAGAATCATTTAGCTAATTTAAGCCAAATAATTATTCATCTGAAGCATCCAGAAAAATGGAGAATCTCATTTTACTTGATTCAGATAAGTAATTACATTGTTTTTAATTTATATTTAAATTTTATAAATTTGTTCTAATATATAATGGAACTTTGGACAGGTATTCCAAAGTTTAGCTAAAAAAGACCTCATATAAAGTTTACATGTAAAGACATGTAAATGAAATTTACAAGTGACAAGCATTTATTAAGTGCTTACCATGTGTCATAGTCACTAATTGTTGGAATACAAAGTAGGAAAAAAAAAGACAGTCTCTCTCTTCAAGTAATTTATATTCTAATGGGAGAAGACAACTGATAACCAGAAACTGAAAAATAGGGCAGAGGAGAAGGTATCTTCAAGGCATGTTGGAGACTGGAGAGTTAGCAGTAGAGACTAGAGAAGAATAAAAGCATTTCTGGCCTGGTTACTTTCTTTAAAGTAGAAGTTCTGAGAGAAATCTATCAATTAGACAAAAATATGAAGAGGTAAAGTGAACTTTCAGGGTGATGAGGCTACTATGGAAAGAGACCTAATGAACCACTAAAAAAAAAAACTGTCTCTCTCATGTTGTGTGACTGGACATGGTGGGGTGGGTTGGGGGAAGAGGTATCACATAATCTGAACTTCCATTTTAAGGAAAGTCCCCAGGTCAACCATGTTTTACTTATTCTTTTCCAGGCTCCACTCTTGAGTCTTCAGACTTTGTCTACCATGCCACTTTCAAGAGCACCAATTGTTGACTGTTACCTACTAATATTGGGATTTCTCATGAATTTTTAGTGTTACAGGAAAGATAAGATTAAAAGAATCTCATGTCACTATGTCCTATAACTACCTCAAATTTAATATATGCTCATGTATAATGGAAAGAAAGCTTGATTTATAGTCAGAAGAATGTAGTTTAAATTATTTTTTCTCTTAACTATCTATACTGCTTGTGTGACCTTAGGTGAGACAGTCAATCTTTCAGAACCTTAGTTGCTTTATTTGTAAAATGAGGGATTCAGATTACATCAGAAGTGTCAAATAGGCTGGCTGGGCCACATAATATTCCCATGTTCAGCAGAATCCGGATTAAAATGTAATTGGGAAATATTTAACAAAATAAATAAAAATATAATAACACATAGATAACAAATTTAAAAACAGTTGCTATGTTGCCCATGGGGATTCTTATTATGAATAAGGCGCTTTAATTTCTATTTGAGTGTAATACCCTTGGACTAGATGACCTTTTCCAAATCTCAGTATGTGATTCAATGATCTTGTGTCCTGTGTAATTCTCATAAAATCCAAGATTAAAAAACATTTTTGAGAAAATTTTCAGAGAAAGAAGCTTGTTAATTCCTTGAACCAAAAAAATGAACTAGGGGGCAGCTGGGTAGCTCAGTGGATTGAGAGCCAGGCTTAGAGACCAGAGGTCCTATGTTCAAATCTGGCCTCAGACACTTCCCAGCTGTGTGACCCTGGGCAAGTCACTTGACCCCCATTGCCCACCCTTACCAAATGAACTGTTCTGGGAAAGTACCATAAAGAAACCTTTACTGCATCAGAAGATCCAGAATGAAATTTGGGGTGTAATTGATTGAACTGAAGGGGGTTGAACATATTTATTCTCAATGTAAACTCTTATGCCAAAGGGGAATGCCCCCTAATTGGCGTTTTGTCAATGTACCTAGCAACCACTGGTTTTGCTCTCTCTTCTATTTCCCTCTTTTCTCTAACTATTGTAGTTTCCTCTTAGAAAGTGCAATATGGTATGCACCTTTAGCTAGGAGATGTTTAGAGATATAAGCTGGTTATGTTAAATGATTCACTGGGGAGACTAGTTTCCCAGAGAATCAGGGTGGGGGCGGGGATTGTGAAAGGGAATTCTTTATTCTCATTGTCTATTTTGAGTTAATACTTACTTAACCCAACTTAACCCTTTGTTATCAAGTAAGAGAATTCACAAGTCACTTACTTGGAGAACTCTACCCTTTTAACCCAACCAATCAGAAAATTGTGAATCCTATGATAAGAGCTGACACCTTCAGAGAATAAGAAGTGGATCCCACAGACACTGCCCCCCCCCCAGGAAGTGCTAGGCAATTTGGAAACTGTGATTAGCCCCTGTGAAGAGGGGAAGGGACAGGAAGTGACATGGAAAAAGGATTATAAAAAGTCCTGAACTTCTTCAACAGGGGGGCTTTGGCTTGAATCTTTGGCTTGGAGCTTAGGCTGGTGACTTGCTTCTTGGAGGTGTCTTGGGACTTTGACTAGGCTTTGACCTTGGCTTTTGGATTGATTCTTGGGTGAGTGAGTAGCTGGCTTTCATTTCCTGGCTTCTGGAGAGAGATTAGTTCCTGAGAGGCCTTCCTCTCTGAGAGAAAGCACTGTGGGTAGAACACTGGGTCCTCTGGTAGAGAGTTAACAAGCAGTTCTGGGCTGAGCCAAGCATGGGAGCAATATTGAGTGTGATAGGCTAGACATCTTCTCTACCCTCTCTTTGTATTTCTCTACTTTCACTCTTTCCACCTCTGTAAATAAAAGCTACTAAAAGTCATTTTGGCTTGAGCTATAATATTTTAAATTGGTGACCACAATATTAATTTATAATTCTCACATATTTAGACAAACCCTTAATTTAATTCCTTGCAATCCAAAACAGAATTCATAAATTTTCATACTCAATCTATCCCTTTTCCATATCCCTGTATTCCTGTTATATATCTCATTCTCCTACTCTCCTAGATTCACAACCTTGGAGATATCCTTGACTCTTCCCTTGTCCTCACCTCCATATCAGATTAATTTCTGAGTTTGATTGACTATATCTTCATAGCATCTCTTGTATCTGTCCTCTTCTTTCCACTGATACCAATAAATCAGGCCTTAATCACCTCCCTTCAACTATTAAAGTTCAAAGAAAGCAATATAGAAAAGAATTGATTCTGTGATTTTACTGGGAATTCACTAGAATGAGAAGATTCTTTCTTTTTCTTTTTTTGGATTCAAATCTAATTTAATTTTTTTTAGAAAAAAATTTACCATGGTTACAAGATTCATGTAATTCTTTATTCATTCACTCTCCCCCCTGGACCCTTTCTGCCCCCCCCCCAGCAGCTGACACACATTTCCACTGGTTTCTTCATGTGTCATCAAGACCTATTTCCATATTATTGATTATTGGTGTGGTTGTTTTGAGTCTATATCCCCAATCATGTCCACCTCAACCCAAGTGTTCAAGCAGTTGATTTTCTTCTGTGTTTCCACTCCTGTAGTTCTTCCTCTGAATCTGGGTAGCATTCTTTTCCATAAATTCCTTAGAATTGTCTTGGGTCATTGCATTGCTGCTTGTACGGAAGTCCATTACATTCGATTTTACCATAGTGTATCAGTCTTTGTGTACAGTGTTCTCCTGGTTCTGCTCCTTTCACTCTGCATCAATTCCTGGAGGTTATTCCAGTTCACATGGAATTCCTCCAGTTTATTATTCCTTTGAGCACAGTAGTATTCCATTACCAACAGATATCACAATTTGTTCAGCCATTTGAAGGGCATCCCCTCGTTTTCCAGTTTTTTGCCACCACAAAGAGTGCGGCTATAAATATTTTTGTACATGCCTTTTTCCCTATGATCTCTTTGGGGTACAAACCCAGCATTGAGAAATACCAAAAAACAAGAATAAAATCTGTCATCAAGGAATTATATAATGAGAGAATGGGCTTCCTCTGTGTTGAGGGTGAGAGAGGACAAGTGGTCAGTTAGAGTTTCACTGGTACCTTCTCAATGTCAGAAGGACTCAAGGAAAGCCTCTATTATATTGGATTATAAGGTGAGTTTATAGGAATATCTATCTATCTATCTATCTATCTATCTATCTATCTGTCTGTCTATCTATCTATCTATCTATCTATCTATCATCTATCTATCTATCTATCTATCTATCTATCTATCTATCTATCTATCNTCTATCTATCATCTATCTATCTATCTATCTATCTATCTATCTATCTATCTATCTATCTATGTATGTATCTATCTTGAGAGAGACAGACAGACACAGAGAGAGAGAGAGACAGAGAGAGAGAGGGAGGGAGGAGAAGGAGACAGACAGAGACAGCTGGGGGAGACAGAGAGAGAATGAGAGAGAGAGACAGACAGACAGACAGACAGAGACAGAATATAACTCCACACAGATTGGGCAAGAAGGCTAGGTCATAATATTCCTTGAAGGGAACATACAAAATAATGAGTTTATAGGTCCAATTATATATTGAATTGAATATAGGGATTCACAGGAAGGACAAATCATATCCATTTAAGTGTTAAGGATGACTTCATATCTGAAGAGATACTTGAGCTTGGTCTCCAAAAATGGTCAGGATTTTGACATACGGAGAGAGATAACACCTAGGTCTTGCATTCGAGGAGCTTACCTTTGAATTAAAAGGGTAATATTAACACATGAAATAGAAAAATACAAAAAAGAGTATGTGCTTTCTTGCCCAATTTCTAGGTCATATTCTTGGTATTTCAAGTGTAGTCTAATAATGACCTACAATTAAATGAAGAACTAGCATTCTGAGGATGTTAAACACTGCTGTAAACTTTCACCAATGACAAATCAATGCACAATTCATTAAAGAGCAAAGTTTTAAGGTAAAAATTTTTAATCCTATCAGATACCAAAACTTATTGCCATGAGAGACTTTCTTTATTTGAAGTGTTTAAGAACGAGGAAGTACTCTGTACTAAATGGCTGAAGGTAGGAGAAATAACAGGATGATCTTTTGGGGTGTCTCATGGTCTTGATTTATTGAAAGTAGCAGTTGAGAAAATATGTGACTAGAAATAATAAAATCTAGGAGTTGCTTTTAAAATTCATGGAGCCTGGAAAAATGTTCAAAAAAGGGATAAAAATTAGCTCCATAAACATTCAAAACATAAAACAGAATTATTCAGTTGTTTAATATTTAAATATTTCAAACATAGAGATAACAATGAGAAAAATGGATCCTCCTAAGCCATGTTATTAGGACATTATCTGTGCTTTCATATCTTCTCTTTAAACATGGGTGAAAAGTTCAAGGATTCATTGAACTACCCTCAGAGGCCTTTCTACCAACTGATTGTTATTCCTTTGGATCAATTTTCTCTCTCCCCCCATTCCATTTATTTTAAAAATAAATGTACCATATATTTATTTATAACATTATTTTCTTTTAAAATTTTGAGTTCCAAATTTTGTCCTTCCTCCCATCCTTCCCTCACTCATTGAGAAGGCGGTCAAAGTGATATCAATTATAACAAAATATACATAAAAACATATGTCCATATTAGCCATATAGAAAAAAAGAAAAACAAAGGGGAGAAATTTGCACTTAGAATTCATTAGTTCTCTTTCTGGGGGTGGATGGGATTTTTTTTAATAATGAGTTCTTTGAAATTATTTTGGATCATTGTATTCATCAGAGTAGCTAAGCTTTTTTTTTTTACAGTTGCTCATTATTACAATATTTCTGTTACTATGCATAATGAATCCCTGGTTCTTTTCACTTCACTTTTGATTAATTCATATAGGTCTTATATATATTTTTTCCTGAAACCATACTCTTCACCATTTCTTATACACAATAGTTCTCTATCACAATTATATGTAATAACTTGTTCATCCATTTCCCAATTGATGAATATCCTCTCAATTTCCAATTCTTTATTACCGAAAAAAGAGCTGGGAGAAATATTTTTGTACAAATAGGTCCTTTTCATTTTTCTTTGATCTCTTTGGAGTACAGATATAGTAGAAGTATGGCTAGGTCAAAGGGTATGCAGTTTTATAGCCCTTTGAGCATAGTTCCTAATTGTTCTATTGAATGATTTGGTTTTGTTCATAACTCCACCAACAGTTTATTAGGGTACCTATTTTTCCTCTACTCTTCTAGCATTTTGTCATTTCTGATAGGTATCAAGTGGTGCCACAATTTTGTTTCCATTTGTGTTTCTCAAATCAGTAACGATTTAGAGAAATTTTTCATATGACTATGAATTTGATTTCTTCTTCCAAAAACTGTATACTCATATCCTTGGATCACTTATCAATTGGGGAATTGTTTTTATTTTTATAAATTTGACCCAATTTCCTATATATTTAAGAATTGAAGCCTTCAAAAAAGAAACTGGTCACAGAAATTTTTGATAATACTTCATTGTCTATGATGTCTGTTAGCAAAATGTAGTCTTATCGATTTTTAATTAGTTCTGTTTTCATTTTTACTTTGCTTGAGATCATGACTGATCCATTTTCTCTAACCATAGGTTTGAGGACTAAATTCAGCCACTAACATTGTTAGTTTTGTTAAGGTTGTGAAAATACCATGTAGGGGCTCAGCAGAAAGAGCACAATTTTCCCTACTGTAGCTAGAGAAAACTTCATGATAAAACTTCATGATAGAGAATAATGCTTTTTAGAGAGAAAGAATACAAATACAAAGTTTTCGTTAATTTTAAATATTAATTGATTGACACATATTTCCCAAAGTGAGAGGAACTGGATTCAAATACTGCATCTATCATTTACTATGTAATCTTGGGTTACTCACAGACTCTCTGTGACCCAGTTTCTTTATCTGTAAAATGAAAAATTGGCCTCTCATATGTCCCTTCCAGTTTTAGATGTGTATTATAATTATCTTAATGAGCCTACACAGTGGGTCTGGATACATATTAGGTTGAGTATATCACTCAACTTTGGTATATGGAGTATATGTTTAGAGCTGTTGGGAATTTCCCTATAAAAATAGCTTTCAATCCTGTGTAGCCCCTTTCTACTTCTGCAGGGATAGTGATTGAGTGTTAGAAACAGGCCAAAGGGTGCTAAGAATAACATTGTTTTAAAATTATCTATAAACATTATCATAACTGTAGGTACTATAGATATGACAACTTTTCATAATGAACAAAGAATTACATAGTATTGTAAGAACTGAATGAAATCAATATTGTTGTCAAGATAAATGAAACCAGAGGACAAAGGAAATTGAAAATAAATGGAAGGATGAATCAGATGTTCCTTTGGAGAGGCAAATCAAGGAACTAGCCTTTGTTTCATTACTTGCTCAAAAGTAAAAAGAAACTACTTCATTTGATGCTTGGATATCTTTTCTTCCATTTCTCATAATGAGGAAAAATCTAAAAATAATTGCAAGGTTCCACATCCAAGTAACTACCTACCAGAGATTGGAGGTGTTGTGAGGAGGATTACTTAGTTATTATTTAGGAGACCTAACAGGAAGGGCTGGAGAATTCCAAATGGAATGGGAAAGCAGGAAGTGGGTCTCTCTCTCTCTCTCTCTCTGTCTCTCTCTCTCTCTCTGTCTCTCTCTCTCTCTCTGTCTCTCTCTCTCTCTCTCTCTCTCTCTGGGACTGACTCCATGGTGGTTGGGATAAGCTGTAACTGTCCCTGGGAGACCTCAGAGGAAGTGGAGTTTGTAGTATCCTGATTCCCTGGGATCTTGGAGAGTGGTGAAGGCTTGGCAGAAGACCTCAATCCTGCAAGTCAACTCAGAGTAGAGAAGTGGCCTGTGATCTGGTTGACAGTTGCAGACTTCACTCCCTACCTGGTTACTTTGGATTATCAGCTATGGAGGAGTTGGTTCCTGGTATGCTGAAAACATCTCTGGAATAGTTGTGAGACCCCAAGTACAAGCCCTCTTCCTCAGGTCCTTAGCCAAGCTGTCAAAACCTGGCAGAAGCCAGGTTGGCTAAGGAACTTACCCCTTTTGACTCCAGTCCTGAGTAGTTAGTCATAGTTTCCAATCCCCTCATATTATAATTAAACTGTTTCCCTGTGTGTTTTTAGTACTTTAAAGTCCTCATTGTGTGTATGTAATAAACTGAAGCTATTCCAGGCTGGGTGGGGCAGGGTGACAGTTAGTCAGGCTTAACTGCCATTTCTGTCAATGGTCATTCCCCTTATAGTTAAACCTGGTTCCCTGGCTTGTAAAGTCTTACCCGTTGTTCCTTCCTGTCTCCTATCCACCCCATTGAGCCCACATTTTATATTTAACACCCCTGGTTTTCCCCATAATAGAGTGTTATCTTTTGTCTTTTGTTCATGGGACACACAACCTTCACTTTTGAGTGTTTTGTAGTAGTTGATCTTTTCTTTTATGTTGTAATTTCTAGACTGGATCTGATATACCTTGACTGTTCCATTAACAAGACAGTCTATCTCTTGACTCAGGGCATTTTCTCCAGTTGTCTTCCCTATTCCTGAAACACTTTTCCTTCTCCACTCCAACTACTGACCTTTTGGTATCTTTTAAGTCCCAACTAAAATCCCACCTTCTACAGGAGGCTTTCTCAAATCCTCCCTCTTTTTTTTGAAATAACATTTTATTTTTTACCTAGTTACATTTAAAGACAATTTTAACACTTTAATAAAAATTAATTTCAAATTCTTTCCTTCACTCTCTTTCCCCCTCCCCACTCCCTGAGACAATATGAAATCTGATATAGATTTTATATGTGCAATAATGTAAAACATTCTTATGCTAGTCATTATGTGGCAGTAAACTCAAACAAAAAAAATGAAGAAATAATGTAAAATATATTATGTTTTGGTCTGAATTCAGACTCCATCAGTTCTTTCTCTGGGAGCAGATGGCATTTTTCATCACGATTCCTTAGGATTCTCTTAGATCACTATATTGCTGAGAATAGTTGTCACATTTGTTCATGTTACAATATTGCTGTTATTGTTTACCATGTTCTAATTCTGATCACTCTGCATCAGTTCATGCATTTATTTCTAGGGCTTTCTGAAATCATCTGGCCATCACATATTTTAACAAAATAATATTTTATTACAATCACATACCACAACTTGTTTAGCCATTCTCCAATTGTTGGATATTATCTCAGTTTCCAGTTCTCTGTTAGTCCAAAAGAGAGTGTGTATTGTTTTCTGGACTCTGCTGTTTGCATCAGTTCTTTTAAGTCTTTTCATGTATCTCAGTTCAGTGTCTACATATATATTATACAAATATTTTGGGTGATGATAAATTTGGAAAGACAAATATAGGTTTTGTATCTTAGATATCTTGTAGCAGCATTTAATCATTTGAACAAAATCACTGTAATGCTGGAAATGTTTCAGACACAATATCTATGAGTAAAAGTGTATAAAAGTTGCACAGGATGAGAAAGCATGCATGATTTGTCCACCTGCATGGATGAAGGGAATACCTATACTTAGAAGAGCATAGGCTTACACAGCAGACAACCAGATAAAAATGAAGAACTCTCAGTCTCCCTCATTAGAGTCAAAGAGGCCATGTGTCTAGAGAATATGTGGGATCCATATTGCTAAGAGGGGTTCAAGCTGCAGCACAGAATTCCATAGTGCCCCCCCAGAACTCTAAGAGAGGGGGCAGTTAAAGGCAGTTGGAGTCATGGTATAAAAAGGCAGGTCACCCTGCTTGGAGGGTCCTGGTGCTGGGTCCTGATCCTGATCTGCATGGTGTCTCTCTTGGCTCTTGGATCTGAGCAGAGGGCCAATCTGTGTGGCTCTGAGCTGAGCCATTCAGTCTCTGACAGCCAAAGCTGATTTACTTTTGTTAGACCTTCAAACAATACCACAGTCTACTTTAGTTTAGCTATCTAGGTTTTGAAAGAAGATTATTTAGAGGCATAGATAGGTGTTCAGCCATACAAGATACGTTTCCCCCTTTGGAGGGGAGGGGCTGCTTTTGACATAGCTGTATTGTATAGTTTTCCCTTACCTATCAATCATAAGCCATTTCCCCTTTCCCATTCCCTGTTATCATTAAACCTTTATCAACTAGGAATAGTGTTTGGATATTGATATTTTGGGGAAATACTCACATCCTCCATTAGCCAAATTCCTCTGACTAGTGGCCCTGAAGTTAATACTAATCTCTGAGCCAGTGAGCTTCAAAGACATCAAGCTTCATCAATTCTATCCTGTGGGAAATAATTCAGAGAAAGATATCATCATAAGGAGTTTAGCCTTTCCCCACTTACCATCTAGGCCCAGAAGTTATCAAGCCAGATTGTCCACCATTACCAAACTGTTTACTGACTTCCAACTGCTTAGTGGGAGTGGGGAGGTGAAGGAGCACTTCCACAAGCTCTAGCCCCTCCCATTCAGTCAAGCCTGTGTGTGTGTGTGTGTGTGTGTGTGTGTGTGTCTCCAAAGACCTGGGTTTAGGGAGATTTCATTGCTACCGACTCCTGACATTTTACAGTTTCTCTAATCGTACAAATAAAAACATGGAGGAATTAGGCAATTAGGTTGGAAAGTGAGAAGGAAGTTTAGAGTGAGAGGAGACTTTTTAAATACAAAAGAAATCTAGAAAGGGCATCAATTTCCAAAATATTTGGATCAATTATAGCTCCACTAACAGTATATAAGTGCATCCATGTTCCCAGTTATAAAAGTTTAAGAAAGAAGAAAGTAGAATACAGACTTCCTTAGGTATAAAGATTATGTATAAAGGACAAATTTAGCAGATTGATAAAAAGTATTCAGACCGAGAGAATTAAGTAAGAATAATGTTCAAAACAGAATATGATCATCTCTCTATGTATCCATGATCTTTACCTAATTTCACCTATCAAAACAAGGTAGTGGTTGTATTTGGAGGAAAGTTTATCTGAGAACTGGGAGCTATTATGGTAATTTACTGTAGCAATGAAAAGAAGATGGCATTTAGGGGTTATGGATATAAGAAGGAACACTCAAATCTTTATGTAGTGGCAGCAAAGGAAAGCAACCAGCAGCTGGCTAGCTAACTCTACATTGACATGCAGTGAATATAGGTCTTCTGTCAAGACACTTTGGCCTTTGAGGACTTTATGGTTGAAGATCATAATCTTCCCAATTAGTTAACCAGTCCTGGCCCACAGCCCAGGAATTCCTGCATAAGGCAGCTAACTTTCCACCTGTTAGGCCCTTTATCTTCTCTCTGTGACTAACAAAAACTAAGTTATCTTTAGAACATGAAACCTCATAAAATACCTTTCAGGACTAACTCAGTATCATTCAGCTTGGGAAAAAACCAAACCTTCCCAATCCCGTATTTTTTTCTAATTCCCAGGAGTCAAACTGGGCAGAAGCACAGCCTAAAATTATCTCAGGCTAAGCTGAGCTGGGTTAGGGTTTACACTAAATTTCAAGTCACAATGAATCTAGGCTATTTCTTCCCAGTACACAAGACCAACCTTTTAAAATTTTTCATTTACTTTTAGATATTTTATTAGCAGCTTCTATGAGAATATCTATGGATATCCAATACATCTTTTGAGTTACAATATTTGTTAAGGCTGAGAATATTATTCCCAGTACAAGTAAATATATAATATATACATAATGTAGGCAATGTGGTGTAATGGATGTATATATTTGGTGTGTGACGTTAGACAAATCACTCAATCTTTTAGAGTTTTAGACAATTCAAAAACTCAAGCTATAGAGGTATCTTCATTGGTAGAGAGTTTTCTCATCCCCAAGTTCCCTATATCAATGAAACTGCAAGGGTCTAGTCTCTTATTTTATATATGTATTATTTCATTATTCCACTAATTAATTAATCCACTAAGTAATTTTATTTAATACCAATTATTTTCCTTAAATCACATTTTAGTGCATATATATTTTGTATTTTATTAGTATAGATACTTTATTAGGTGTCTGGAGTCAAGAAGACTCATCTTCCTGATTCAATTGTAGCTTAGGACACTTATTAGCTATGTGATCCTGGATAAGTCATAACTGTTTGCCTTAATTTCTTCATCTATAAAATGAGTTGGAGAAGGACATGGTAAACCACTCCAGTATTTTTGCCAAAAAAAAACCTCAAATTGGGTCGTGAAGAATTGGACACAACTGAAGACCAACAATATATGTTAGTGTTTATATTTCACTGAAGCAATAAACATGTTTTCCTACCTTCTACATGATAATGTGCAATATTCAACCTGGTCAACTAGCCCATTCCTAGAATCTAAAAATTAGGAATGGGTTCAAAAGAGATGTGATAAACTGCTGGGAAATTTGGAAAATAATATGGGAGAGATTAGGTTTAGATCAACATCTCACGCCCTACACCAAGATAAATTCAGAATGGGTGAATGACTTGAATATAAAGAGGGAAACTATAAATAAGTTAAGTAAACACAGAATAGTATACTTGTGAGATCTCTGGGAAAGGAAAGATTTTAAAACCAAGCAAGAGTTAGAGAAAATTACAAAATGTAAATTAAATGGTTTTGATTATATTAAACTAAAAAGCTTTTGTACAAACAAAACCAATGCAGCCAAAATCAGAAGGGAAACAACAAATTGGGAAAAAAATCTTTATAACAAAAAACTCTGACAGGGGTCTAATTACTCAAATATACAAGGAGTTAAATCAATTGTATAAAAAATCAAGCCATTCCCCAATTGATAAATGGGCAAGAGACATGAATAGACAATTTTCAGATAAAGAAATCAAAAGTATCAATAAGCACATGAGAAAGTGTTCTAAATCTCTAATAATTAGAGAAATGCAAATCAAAACAACTCTGAGGTATCACCTCACACCTAGAAGATTGGCTAAAATGAAAGAAGGGGAGACTAATGAATGCTGGAGGGGATGTGGCAAAATTGGGACATTAATGCATTGCTGGTGGAGCTGTGAACTGATCCAGCCATTCTGGCTGGCAATTTGGAATCATGCTCAAAGGGCTATAAAAGACTGCCTGCCCTTTGATCCAGCCATACCATTGCTGGGTTTGTACCCCAAAGAGATCATAGATAAACAGACTTGTACGAAAATATTTATAGCTGCTCTTTTTGTGGTGGCAAAGAACTGGAAAAAGAGGGGATACCCTTCAATTGGGGAATGGCTGAACAAATTGTGGTATATGCTGGTGATAGAATACTATTGTGCTCAAAGGAATAATAAACTGGAGGAATTCCACGTGAACTGGAAAGACCTCCAGGAATTGATGCAGAGTGAAAGGAGCAGAGCCAGAAGAACATTTTACACAGAGACTGATATACTTTGGTAAAATTGAATGTAATGGACTTCTGTGCCAGCAGCAATGCAATGACACAAGACAGCTCAGAGGGATTTATGGTAAAGAACGCTACCTACATTCAGAGGAAGGACTGCAGGAGAGGAAACATATAAGAAAAGCAACTGCTTGAACGCATGGGTCGGGGTGGACATGATTGGGGATGTGGACTCGAAATTACCACACCAATGCAACCACCAACAATTTGGAAATAGGTCTTGATCAAGGACACATGACAAAACCAGTGGAAATGTGCATCGGCCATGGGTGGTGGGAGTGCAGGGGGTGAAGGGGAAAGTAGGAGCATGAATCATGTAACCATGCTAAAAATGAATATTAATAAATGTTTTAAAAAAAGAGATGTGATAATTCTGGATGCAACTGACTCTTTTAGATTTGGGTTTTCAGAGAAGTATTTGTGCTGAGTATAATCATCACTGCAATGAGATGATCATGTTTGAAACTTCTAGCCTTCATTCTAGACAGATTGCTTTCTTCATGTCATTTCCCCTGCCCATATGTGAACACAAACAGGGCTCATTCCTATTTCCATCTTTTTATCATATGAGTTTCCCTATATAAAATATCCTTTCTCTCACTTTCATTTTTTGCTTTTTGTACTCCCTAATTCTCCACTCAACCTTCCTTGATTTCTCCAGGCTTAACTCAGAAGTCCTCTTACACTTAGAGTCAGTACATTATGTTTTAATAGTTATTTGTTCCCTCACTATTTCTTTTAAGTTGGTTTTATTTCTTTGCAGCAGGATTATAAGCTATATGAGAGTAGGCCTAATGCTTATACTCTTCTGTGTACAAAATAATACCTATTATGTGCTTGTCACAACATTCAATATGTTTAGTTGATTGCTTATGTTATGAGATTACATTTCTCTCCCTTTTCAAGGGTAACTTTTTTTTCTTTTTTTTTCTTTCGTTTTAAACCCTTAACTTCTATGTATTGACTTATAGGTGGAAGAGTGGTAAGGGTAGGCAATGGGGGTCAAGTGACTTGCCCAGGGTCACACAGCTGGGAAGTGTCTGACCCTGGATTTGAATCTAGGACCTCTGGTCTCTAGGCCTGGCTCTCAATTCACTGAGCTACCCAGCTGCCCCCTCAAGGGTAACTTTTTTAATCAGAAAAAAATCTACTTTTTCTTCCTTTCTACTCACCACCTCCTCCAAATAAGAACAATAAAAAAAATCTCCGTTGCAAATATATATATAATTAAGCAAGCAATTTCTGCATTAATTATTCCAAAAAAGTCTCAAATTTGCACTCCAAGTTCATCATCTCTTTATTAGGAGATGCGTACCATGTTTCATCAACAGTCTTCTAGAATCATAGTTATTGACTACACAGAGTTCCTAAATCTTTCAAAGTTGTTTGTCTTTACAATATTATTGTAATTAAATAAATTGCTCTCTGACTTCTGTTCACTCTATTCAGTACCAGTCTTCCCAGGTTTTTCTGAAACCATCTCCTTCATCTTTTCTTATGGCACAATTGTGTGCCACCATCTCATATTCTATGTTTTGGTTAGCCATACCAAAATTTATGAACACCCCCTCAGATTCCAATTCTTTGATACTTCAAAAAGAGTTTGTGTAAGGATGGGATTTGTGCAAGAGGAATAGGACAAAAGGAGACAAAGGCAGTTGGTTACAGTAACTGACAGTTGAGAGACCAGAGAGAATTCTGGGATTTCTCTGAGGATGAAGGGGAAGAAGTCTTCCAGCAGATGTCTGAGAGAGGGAGGAAGAGAACAACGGAGCTTGGATCTAGTCCTAAGGGCTTCCTGAGGATCTTTCTTTGGAAAGTGAAACCCTGATTCCCGGATCAAAGCCATTCCATCGCATCTCACTCATCAAGACTTAAACCATCTAGTCAGTTAAGTTTGGACTCCATCTTGGGAGCAATTTTTTATTCTCCTTCCATTACCCAACTTTGCAGAGAGACCTCCTTTCAGTCAAAACTTATAATTATAGAAAATTATTAGAAACAGAGAAATAGAAATAGAAGGAGAAGGGACAAGAGGGAAGAAGCTTAGAAGTGGGAACCATTGGGTTTCCCACCTAAGTGATGGACCCCATAGGAATAGCGAAGAGGGCACCTCAAAATCCCTCTACCCTTCACCTGTTTCACCAATCCCTGAATCGTGAATAATAAAAGCCATTCATCAGTCAGATAGCATTCCAGTGTGCCTGAGAGACAATGAGGGAGAGGGGAACCACAGCTTGGTCTGGCTGCCTCTATCTTAAAGCTAGACCCCCTGCTGTGAATTTTAACTGATTGGGGGGAGGTTTGTGTGAACCCTGTCCTTATTCAGAATCGGATTAGGGTACCACATACCTCATCTTATAGGGAAGTTTTTCCCTGAACTTCTGTGGGGTGGCACAATCATCCAGGGCACCCAGTTTAGGAGTGACACCCCCTTAAAGCCTTCCAGTGTATATTTGGCCCCAGGGGAGATCTAGAAGAGAGACTCACCAGACATACAGACTCTCTCTCTCTGTCTCCCTTTTTATCAAACATTGGTTACTGGCTCCCTTAATTGTTACCTTTGAGTATCTTTACTTAGGACTAATACCTCCCTCAAATCCTCCATTTTCTTTTTATTTCCACTGATGAGTGAACATGCATTCTTCTCTTCTTTGATCAGTTCAGATGAGAATAAGGTTTAGATGTAAGAGACTCCCCCTCAACCCTTCCCTTCTTGTTTGTATGGATTTTTATTTACACATCGCAATTATGTGAGATAATTTCCCCTAGGGTAATTTTAACTCCCCCTTTCCAGTATTCTTTTAAAATCAACATGACATAATAGGAACATTTCCAAGTCTTTCACTAATTGCACTCCTTTCATGAACTCTGATTATGGTAGGGTTCATAGGGGACACATATATCATCTCCCTCCTTTAAAATATAAGTAGTTTAACCCTGTTTAGTACTTTTTGATTTACCATTTTATGCTTCTCAATTCCTCTGTTTGAACTTCAAGATTTCTCTAGAGCTCTGATCATTTCATTTTTTTCAACAGGAATGCTTAGAAGCCCTCTATTTCATTAAATATTTTTTTTCTCTGCATAGGATTATACTCAGCTTTGCTGGCTAAGTTGTTTGACTGTAAGTTTATATATTCTTTGCCTTCTAAAATAGTGTATTCCAAGATCTTTACTCCTTTATGATAAATTGTATATGACTCTGACTGAGGCTCCTTGTTAATTGAATTCTTTCTTTCTAGATGCTTTCAGGACTTTTTGATTGACCTGTAAGCCCTGAATTTTAGCTATGATGTTCCTGAGAATTTTAATTTTGGGGTTTCTTTCAGGTAATGATTAGTGGATTCTTTCTTTTTCTACTTTGCCTCCTGCTTCTAAAATATTTGTGAAGTTTTCTTTTAAAGACTTGCAATTTGATGAAATATCTTTAAATAACTTTTTTTGGTCATGGTTTTAGATAATCCAATCATTCTTATTTTTTAATGTTTTCTAGGCCAGTTGTTTTTGCAACGAGGTACTTTAAAGTTTAATTTTTTTGGTTTTATATTTTATGTTTTAATATTTCTTGTTATGTCATGGATCTATTCTATTTGATCTTTTGTAGTTTTTAGAGTTTGTTGATTTGTCAGTTTTTCACTTCAATCAATCTATTATTTTTCTGTCTACTTTTTTATTCTATAGCATTCAATTCTTTTCCAATATTTCCCTCTAGCATTCATATATTATTTATGAGAAATTTCCTAACTCTTTTTAGAATTCTACTTGAATTTGTATCCATACTGTTTTTCTCTAATGTGTAGAGATTAAAATTAACATATAAGAACTAAGTATTATATTTTATAAATTTTTATTAATAATAAACTAACAAAAAAGCTAACTAAAAAGGTATTAACCCAGCCCACTCGCGAGAGCAAAAAAAGAAGAAGGAGCTAGAGAACTTATAAAACAATAACGTGACCATGCAAATGTGGTGGTGCAAGAGAGATTAAAGGGAATTTTGGGAAATACTAAGGGACTTCTGGGGGATGAAGTCCAAGGTTCAAAATCTCCATTTATACACATGATTTACTTGTAGATGTTCTGTGGTAATTTTCTTCTTCTAGGTTTGTGTCTTGAGTATCCCTGTCACCCTAAATAGCTTTTTTATAGTGGGATTCCTTTTTGTTTTGTTTTGTTTTTAGTTATTCTTCTGCCTCAAATCCTGACTTTTGTGTTCATATCAAGGTCAAATTTTTTGTACTTCTGGAGGGAAGGTGTGATTTGGTTCTGTTACTGCTTTCTTAGTTTATTGAATATTACAATATTACAGCATCTTGAGGACATCTCAAAATGGGATCTGGAAAGCTTTCAGTGTTCTTAAGGTGGTCTGATCAGGACAAAGTCTCATTCCTTCTCTCCCTTGTCTGAACTCTGCAAGTTCTTAACCTGGGTTTAAGATTGAACAACAGGAAACTCACTGCTGCTAGACTTAGCCACAGTTAACCAGCTGGAAAGCTCTGTTGGTTCATAGTGACAGAAATAGATACTTCTCTTTGGTCTGGGATTACTGCTCTGGTTTTTCCTATGCAGTCTTTAGACTGGGCTAGCAGTTGGACCTTAGACCTCAGTCTGGTTGTCTGAGCCACACACCTACTATTTGCTTCTGAGCTTGCACCTTGCCAGGTACACAGAGTAGGGTCCACATCCACTTCTTACCCTGTACTACCCCTTGGAGCAGAGGCCCTCCTTTCTCTACCTTGGATACATGTCCCAGAAATGGGTAATGAGCAACAGAGGTGCTAGTTGACACCAGTTCCTGTATCCCACGTAGCTTTTGAGTTTTCAGTGATAGATATAAGACCCCTTCTTGCATGTTCTACAAACATGACACTCCATCTTTTGGTTCTGGGCATTTTCTCTGACTGATTCCCATGCCTAGAACACTCTTTCCCTACTCTGCTCCAACTACTGACCTCCCTGGCTTCCTTTAAGTCCCAACTGAAATGCTAGCCATCTCAAACCATGCAATTCTATTGCCTTTTTTCTCTTGGTAATTTCTTATTTATCCTGTATATATAGCTTGCTTTGTATATATCTGTTTGTGTGTTATCCCCCACAATTGACTGTAACTTCCTTAAGGGTTGGAACTACATGTTTCCTCTTTTGCATCTTCAGCATTTTACACAATGCCTGGCACGTAGTAGGAGCTTAAATATTGATTGATTGATTGATTGAATGAGTAAGTGAGTGAATACACAGGCTCTCCTTGCCCTGAAATACTCCATGCAGTATGTTACCAGACAAACCTATCACCAGTGTTCACAGATCTCTCTGTTTTCTTATGCTTACCTATACTAGAAAAATAACTTAGTCTCATTTTTCTCTTGAGTTTTCCAATAAAGATTCAGTCTGTGTCTTTTCTATATTTATTTGGAAGTTTTCTTCCTTTTAAAATTTTATGGGAGAAGTTTACTCTGTTTCTTCTTGCTATTTTGCCATCTCGACTCCACCTTCAGCTTTATACCCCTTTTTACAAGTGATCAGGGAAGCAACTTATTTTCTGAACCAGACTTGTAGCCATAGACCAGCAATACTTAAGGAGGCAGATCACCAAGACTACTCTTATATCTATCTTGGAGGTATGTGAGGGAAATAGAAAGTGATAAATGACAGCACTTCTGTTACCCTTAAAATGGAAAGCAAAGTCTCCATTGGAGATAGGCAGACCAACTTCCAGAGGTATCTGTCCATGCCTTCCACAAGCTGCATCTATATATTGAGATAACCCAAGTAGGACCATCTATCTTTCATGGACTTATCCATATCAGACAATTAATTGAGGATAAGGTAAGAATAATCATTTGGGTTTTTTGCCCTTCTAAAGTTCATAAAATGAAACTATTTGGTTAATTTTGTGTTGTTCTAGTCATGGTTTTAGTAGAGAAAATAAATATTCCTTAAAAACTAATTTTCCTGAGTCCATTTCTCTACCAAAACCCTTCTCTGATGCTTCATGGTGATTAACATTGGGTTCTTGAAGGCTCTGGTAGGACATTTCAATCTAGAAGGACTTAGAGATGAGGGGACTGTATGGAAATCCTATCAAAATCAGTCTAGCTAAATATTAAGAAACTCATTACTAGGTTTGCCACAAGGTGATGAGTTTTAAATGACTATGATTCTTGTAAAGTGCTTAGTACAGTGCCCAACACATAGTAGGTGCTTTAGAAATACTTATTCCCTTCTCTTCTCACCTCCCCTACCCCAATAAAAATAGCTCTGCTTCCTGAATAGTATTATTCTATTTTTGTATTTTTTGCACTATTCTTCCAGGCATCAAAGTTAGAAATTAGGAGTCATATTTGACATTTTCCCTTTTCTTTTTCCTATCACTAGCACTCACTGTTGCCAAGCCTTATCAATTCTACCTTTGCAAGATCTCTTATATACATCCCCTTTTCTCTACTCACACACAGGTCAATGCCCTGGTACTTCTCTCCTCAGCTACTGCAATAGCATCTTGTTTGTTCTCACTGACTCAAATCTATCCCTATTCCAGTCCATCCTTCAATCAGCGGCCAAATTAATGTTCCCATAACACAAATCTAGCTATGCCATCCACTTCTGAATATACTCTAAAGCCCCTTGAATCAAATATAAAATCCTCTGTTTGGCTTTTTGGGGGGCTCTCCCCAACTTGGCCTTTTTCTAGCTTTCTAATTTTCTCACACATTATTCCTCTTAGCATATTCTCAAACTAGCAGCACTGGATTTCTTGCTGTTTCTCACATATAACATTCCATCTCTGGACTATAGATGTCATTATTATATACATTTTTATAACCAAGGAAATTGAGACAAACAGTGATTTGCCTAGGGCAGTGATGGTGAACCTATGGAATGTGTGCCAGAAAGGGTATGCAGAGCCCTCTCTGTGGGCACGCCTGTAGTGAAATGCCAGAATTCTTTACTAGAAATCCAGAGGGACTTGGGTCAGAACTGTTCCCCTACCCCTCTCTATGCACCTGAGGATATCCTCACTTCCCCCACCCCTTTGCCCAAAAACCCATTGGGAGTGCTTCCTTCCTCCCCTGTTTGGGGTAAGGCATTGGGGGGAGGCTAACATGCTGCATGAGGGTGTGGTACAGACAGCAGCCTATTGAGTATTTGTTGAAGGTGATTCCCATGGCGGGGTTGGAGAGGAGATAGGTTTAAGGGAAGCATAGCTGGAGCAAAACTGGAGGGGAGCTGAACACTCAGGGCACTTTCTTCCCCCTCTCTACATGCCTCTCATCACCTGGCCTTCTAAGCCCAGAAGCCCAATTGAAGCACTTACTCCCTCCTTTGTCTGGGGTGAGGGTTAGGTGGGGAGGGAGGATAGGGCATGGCACTTGGTCTGGGGGAGTAGGGGTGGGCACAGCTGGATCAGTCTCCCTCTCCTAGAACTATCCCCCTCTATTCCCAACATATGAAGTATTCTTGTCTGCTAATGTTTTGTCGTGTAAACCTTTCCTGACTAATTCTGACTGACTAGGATCAGATTATCCAGGAGTAGTATGACTCTCTTCATGGATCCATGAGTTGGGAGGATAGGAAGTAGTCATGTATGCTGGAGATATCTATAGGTGAAGCAGTTTTATCACATGAAAGTGTGCTTTCAATTAAAGTAAGGATGTGGAAGGAATTCAAGAAAAGATTTGAGGATATAGGAAAATTTTTGTCACAACAGAAAAGGCATCTGAAAGATCATACATCCTCCCTACAGCTGCTAAACCGATATGACTAAAACATATCTTAATATGACTTAACTGTCATTCTATTACTAAAAATTATCCAATAGCTCCCTATTGCCCAAACATAGGATAAAATATAAACCATTTACCTGGTATTTAAAGCCCCCCGTGGTCTAACTCTCACTTATCTTTCTAATATAATTCTATATTGGATTCTATACTAGTATAATTCTATATTACTTCCCTTCATGTACTCTATGACTCTGTGACTAAGCATGACTATGACTCTATGACTTTGCAAAGCCAAAATGATACAAAAACATCCCATCTCCTGCTTTAGCCTCTGTGGCTTTGTGCAGGTTCCTTTTCTTTCTCTCCCAATGTATAGAACAAAGCCCCTTTCCCCTCCAACTCATAGAATCCCTAGCTTTTTGCAAAATTCAGCTCTGGTGCCACTTTTTATAGGAGATCTTTCTTTTTTTAAAAAATAAAACATTTATTAATATTAATTTTTGACCTGTTTACATGCTTCATACCCCTACTTTCCCCTTCACCTCCCGCACTCCCACCACCCATGGCCGATGCACATTTCCACTGGTTGTAACTTGTGTCCTTGTTCAGGGCCTATTTCCATGTTGTTGTTAGTTGCATTGGTGTGGTTGTTTCGAGTCTACATCCCCAATCATGTCCACCTCAACCCATGTGTTCAAGCAGTTGTTTATCTTCTATGTTTCCTCTCCTGCAGTTCTTCCTCTGAATGTGGGTAGCGTTCTTTACCATAAATCCCTCAGAACTGTCCTGTGTCATTGCATTGCTGCTGGCACAGAAGTCCATTACATTCAATTTTACCACAGTATATCAGTCTCTGTGTACAGTGTTCTTCTGGCTCTGCTCCTTTCACTCTGCATCGGTTCCCTGGAGGTCTTTCCAGTTCACCTGGAACTCCTCCAGTTTATTATTCCTTTGAGCACAATAGTATTCCATCACCAGCATATACCACAATTTGTTCAGCCATTCCCCAATTGAAGGGCATCCCCTCATTTTCCAGTTTTTTGCCACTACAAAAAGCGCAGCTATAAATATTTTCATACAAGTCTGTTTATCTATGATCTCTTTGGGGTACAAACCCAGCAATGGTATGGCTGGATCAAAGGGCAGGCATTCTTTTATAGGCCTTTGAGCATAATTCCAAATTGCCAGCTAGAATGCTTGGATCATTTCACAACTCCACCAGCAATGCATTAATGTCCCTATAGGAGATCTTTCTGATCTGTGTCCTTTCTGGTTCGGGCTCTGCCTCAGTCTCTATCTCAATCTGTATTTCTAATTCTATCTTTGTTTCTGTCAGCCTCTCTGTCTCTACTGCTGTCTCCTTTTCTTTTCTTCTATCTCTGACTCTCTTTCTTTTTCTCTTTCTGTCTCTGTCTCTGTCTGTCTGTCTCTGTCTTTTACACCCTTTGTTACATGCCCCAGCAATCTCCATGACCATGAGCCAGGTTTTCCCAGTTGGATTCTCAATTTTATATTAAAAGATGGTGAATGACAAGAATGAATGTACTACAAAGAAGCAGCAGGTGAGAGAGAGAGAGAGAGAGAGAGAGAGAGAGAGAGAGAGAGAGAGAGAGAGAGAAAGAGAGAGAGAGAGAGAGCATTTAATAAAGAGATATAGATAGAATGTAAGCTGGTTGAGGACAGGGTTTATTTAATTTCTAATCTGAGTAGCTTCATAGTGTCTTACATAATGTCTAGCACAGATGTTTATTAACTGTTGAGGTGAATGAATTATATGTGTGCATGTGCTAGAGAGAAATGTGGTGATGGGTAGTAGATGAGAGGAGAAAGTGACAAAAGAAAAATTGGTTAAAGGGATAAATGGATGAACAGGAGAGAAACAAATGAAGGTGCTAACAACATTAGTTGCAATTGTAGTTTTGGAAAACTCATAACTAATTTATTTTCTTTTTCATGTGTAATAAATGAATTTCATTCCACTATACAAGTCAGTCTTCAAAAACAATAATGGGCTAAGTCACCATGAGATTAAAGGAGTGTGATGAGATAACTTCCATGGCCCACAGGCACTTACTAAGAACAAAACATGGAGGCAGGTTTTCCCATTTGATATAAGTTATCTGACTGTGATTCTGTACCTAGTGCCTTGAGAAATTAGTCATTGTTTCAGGAATTTGACTACTTGTAGTTTAGTTGTTTTCAGTTGTGTTGAACAATTTGTGACTCCATTTTGGAATTTTCTTGGCAAAGATGTTGGAGTGGTTTGCCATTTCCCTCTGCAATTCATTTTACAGATAAAAAACTGAGGCAAACAGGTTTAAGAGACTTGCCTAGAAATTTTCAGAGGAAGAAGTCAAAACTACCAATAATCATATGAAAAAGTATTTGAAATCCCTCCTGATTAGAGAAATGCAAATCAAAACAATGCTGAGGTATTATCTCACACCTAGCAGATTGGCCAATATGGCAGCAAAGGAAAGTGACAAATGTTAGAGGGGATGTTGCAAAATTGGGACACTAATGCATTGCTGGTGGAATTGTGAATTAGTCCAACCATTCTGGAGGGCAATTTGGAATTATGCTCAAAGAGGTTTAAAAGAATGCTTGCCTTTTGATCCAGCCATACTGCTTCTGGGTTTGTACCCTAAAGAGATAATAAGAAAAAAGACTTGCACAAAAATATTTATAGCTGTGGTCTTCATGGTGGCAAAAAAATTAGAAAATGAAGGAATATCCCTCAATTTGGGAATGACTAAACAAATTGTGGTATATGATGGTGATGGAATACTATTGTGCTGAAAGGATTGATGAACTGGAGGATTTCTAGGTGAACTGGGAAAACCTCCAAGAATTGATGCAGAATGAAAGGAACAGAACCAGGAGAATGTTGTACACAGAGACTGATATACTGTGGCACAATCGAATGTAATGGACTTCTGTACTAGCAGCAATGCAATGACCCAGGACAATTCTGAGGGATTTATGAGAAAGAACACTATCCACATCCAGAGAAAGAACTGTGGAACTAGAAACACAGAAGAAAAACATATGATCCATCATATGGTTCAATGGGGATGTATGATTGGGGTTTTGGCTTTAAAAGATCATTCTATCGCCAATATGAATAATATGGAAATGGGTTTTGAACAGTGTGATACATATACAAAACCAAGTGGAATTGCTTGTCAGGGAACAAGGAGGGAAGAGGGGTGTGAAAAATCTTCTAAATAAATAAATAAATTTGAAAGAGAGAGAGAGAGACAGAGAGACAGAGAGACAGAGAGACAGAGAGACAGAGAGAGACAGACAGAGAGAGAGACAGAGAGAGAGAAAGAGAGACAGAGAGAGACTTGCCTAGGTTCACACAGCTAGTATCTGAGATCAGATTTGAACTCAGGAAGATAAGAATTCTTGGCTCCAGGATGGTTACTCTCTCCACTGAATCACCTAGTAAGAGTGCCCATTTATGAAGCGATTAAAGGTTTGCAAAGTGCTTTACATATATTATCTCATTTAATTCTCTTAGATTTTGGATGCTATGTCAACTATTTATCGTCCATGGTTTTCTCCTGCTTATGTCCTGCTACTTGCTTGTATTCCACATAGCTGAAGTTTGCAGAAAAATGATTTCTGGCTAAGTGATAACTTGCTATGCTGTCTTCTGTCATTCTTTAATTATTTCAATATTTATACAAAACTCTTTATATAAATATAGTTATAGTTATATAGTTATTTATCCTCAGGGGATTATAATGCAAGTCCATACACACACAAAAAGTAGTTATGCATGCATTTTGAAGAACAATCTGGAATTGCTGAAAGTTATAAAACTGTGCATACCTTTTGACCCAGCATTATCACTATTAGATTTATTTCCTAAGGGGATCAGGGAAAATGAAAAAGAACTCCTCTGTTCTAAGATATTTGTATCAGTTCTCTTTGTGATGGCAAAGAACTGGAAATTGAAGGGATGCCCATCAATTGGGGGAATGGTTTAAACAACTTATGGCATATGATTAGGATGAAATTCTACTTACTGTGCTGTAAGAAATGACAAACTGGTTAATTTTGGAAAAGCATGGAGACATATGGGAAATTATCAAGAATGAAATGAGCAAAAATCAAGGGAACATTATATACAGCAAGAGAAATGTTGGAAGAATGACTTGTGCTTGTCTACCTCCAGAGAGAAATAAGACATAGTTTTTTATACTCATATAGCTTTTTGTCAAATGATGCCTTCTCTAATGGGCATGGGGGAGGAAGTTAATTAGTTTTTTATGTAACAAAAAATTAATCAATGAAAAAGAAATAGAAAAAAAAATGATTGTGGAATGGCAAGTGGAGAGAAGAGAAAGTAGCCTTAATGAGGAGACAGAAAAAACATACAAAGTAAACACAAGAACTCAGAAAGCATAGCAGTCATGGCCAAAGGAAGTTGGGACAGTAGACTCTACACATCTCAGTGGAATCTAAGGGCATTATTCTATTATGTCGCACAGGGATCTAATACTACTTCTGCTACTTCTTAGCTGTATGCTAGTGATTTAATTGTGACCTTAGTTAACCTCCTCAGCCTCTTTGGACCTCAGTTTCTTCCTTTGTGAAGAGAAGGGACTGTACTAGATTATATTGTTAGTCCCTTTTAGATCCAAATCTTATGACCCAGATGTTCACAACCATGATGCTGATTTATCAAGAAAAGGCTTCAATTATGCATGAGTTTTATGAAAGGAGGTAGAAAACTATACAATCCATTATGAAAAGATTTTCACCTCAGATGTTTAAAATAAAATTAGTTTTCACATTCAAAAGGGCAAGTTTCAATTATCCAGCAGCTGGACTAAATAAATGAGATGCTACTATTGATAATCAAATGCTTAATTGTATGCTTCTGACTATAATCACTCTAGAAGACCAAAGAAAGAAAGATGAAAATATGGAAAATATGAATTTTTGTGTGTGGATATAAATTGCATTGGGCATTTTTCCCCTCTGTGAACTCTGCTTTTAAATATTAGTCCACTGTGCTAGCCTCCCCCCCATAATCTTCTATAGAGACATAAAAACAATAACTACAATGATAATGATGATAACAATCATAGCTAACTTCATATGATGTTTTAAGGCTTGCAAAGCACTGTAGAGGTTATATCATTTAGTTCTTAAAACAACCCTATGTGATAGGTACTATTATCTTCATTTTCCAGATGAGGAAACTGAGTCAGAGAGAGGGCAACTTGCCTAGACAAGGATACATAGCTACTAAGTATCTGAAATCCATGCTTTCTGACACTGAGTCCAACACTCTTTCTTACCTACTGCACTACTTAACTATCTGTTAATTAATTCACCGAATAAATTAGTTAGATTTAGATGAACAGCAAAATTTCTTAACCTCTGTTGTTATTGCTGTAGAACTATTTGACAGTCTAGTGAAATATATGGACTTCTCAGAATAATGTTTTTGAATGCACACAATAAAATACATAGGATTACCAAGGTAATTAATAATGTAAATTCATGGACTACAGGTTAAAAAATTCTGAAATACAGAAGCACCTATGATTTATATAATTCTTTATGACTTAGATTGAAGGAGTAGACTTTTCCCCTTTGGTTCCCAAATACAAGGTGACCAAAGAACAATGAAAGAAGCAAAATGAGGCATTGGCAGGAAGAACTTTCTAAACAGTGGAGCTGCCAAAAGTGGAACAAGTAGCTCAGGAGGGAATGGATTTCCCTCTCCCCATATATTGTCATGCTAAGGCTGATTGACTACTCATTGTTATATGTTGTAGAAGAGAATCATTTGTGAGCCTGAGCAGGATTAGATGACTTGGAAGTCCCTTCCAAAGGTGAAATTCTGTGATTCTGTGAACTCTCTGAGGCAAGTCAGTCTTCGAATAGCATTTATTTATCATCTACTCTATGACAAGTATTGTGCTAAGCCAGTGGTTCCCAAACTTTTTTGGCCTACCGCCCCCTTTTCATAAAAAAGATTACTTAGCCCCCTGGAAATTATTTTTTTTTAATTTTAATAGCAATTAATAGGAAAGATAAATGCACCTGTGGCCATCACTACCTCCCTGGATTGCTGCAGCACCCACCAGGGGGCAGTGGCGCACACTTTGGGAATCACTGTGCTAAGATTTAGAGATACAAAGAAAGGAAAAGGTAGTCACTGATCTCAAAGAGCTCATAATCTACCAGCAATTATGCACAAACAAGTTAAACCTCAAGATAATTTGGGGGTAGCCTCCAAAGGAAGGCATAAAGATTAAGAACTATCAAAAGTTTAAAAAACCCCCAGAAACTCTGAGTATTGATTCCAAGGCAGAAGAGCAGTAATGGTTAAGCAATGAGGGTTAAATGACTTGCTCAGGGTCACACAGCTGAAAAGTATCAGCTCACATATGAACCCAAGACTCCTGTCTCCAGGGCTGACTTTCTATCTACTGAGCCACCTAGCTCACCCTGTGAAAACTTTCTTATAAAAGGTGGGATTTTAGCTGAGGTACGAGGGAAGTCAGGGAAGGTAGAAGGTGGAGATGAGGAGGGAAAGCATTTTAGCTATGAGGGACAGCCAGAGAAAATGCTCCGTTGGGAGATGGCATGTCATATGTGAGGGACTGAAAGGATGACAGAATCATTGGATTAAAGAGTATATGGCTGGAAGTAAGTTATTAGAAGACAGAGAAGAAAGAAAGAGGCTAGGTTACGGACTTTAAAAGCTAAAGCGGAGGCAGCAAGGACGTTCAGTGGATTGAGAGGCAAGCCTAGAAATGGGAAGTACTGCATTCAAATCTGGCCTCAGACACTTCCTAGCTGTGTAACCCTGGGCAAGTCACTTAGCCCCAATAGCCTAGCCCTTATTGCTCTTCTGCCTTGGAATCAATACTAAGATAGATGGTATGAGTTTTAAAAATAAAGGAGAGGGGGAAAAAAAAAAGAAAGAGGAGGGGGCCTGTACCTAGCCATGGCATTCTGAGATGAGCAGGCTAGGGCCCCTAACTCATGCACCAAGTAAGGGACAAGTTCATAAGCAGGCAGCAGCAGCTTTGGTATAGCTCAGACCCCAAGAATAGAAATGGGTCTCAGTTCCCCCCTCCAGCACTAACATTCTAAATCCAATTCTGTGCCTGTGTGATAAGCACTCAATATGCATTCATGAGCTTTACTTGTCCTTCACTAACTAGTCTTCAATGCAACATTACAAGATGACAGGCCTTATCTTGTGAAATAATAAATTAGTTTCACACCATATGTTTAAAAGGATTAGTTTTTTCCAGTGCCAAGGATGTTACACAAGAATGAAATACACTGTTATGATGAGATCCACCAACAGCTCAGTCTGTAACAGTAAACAGTATTCAATTTTCCCTTTGTAGCTAAATCTAAAGTGGCACCACTGATGTTTGCTAACTTTTTTCTAATGCACAATGTGTCACAATATGGGTAGAAAATACACTGAAATCTGTTTCTATGCCACATTTTTTCTATGTTGGTGCCAGCAAACAAACTAGCTTGTTATTGTTGTGATGTAGAATTTGTGATGTTATTTCAAATATCATATACACTGTGGTCTTAAATGTAACACCTGAAACAAGTAAAAAAAGGTTGCTCATTTAGTGTCTATTTACCTTTCAGTCATTAGTTATCTTAATCAGTCAACTAAGTTCTGGTTGACCTGTAATTTCATCAGTGTGGATAAACTTTTTCCACCCATGTAGACTACAATTTCCTAGAGTCAAGTGGTGGCACAGTGGCATTGGGTCTGGAGTCAGAAAGATCTGAGTTCAAATCCAGTCTCATATACTTACAACAATAAAATAAACTTTTATTAAGTGCCTACTAGATGCCAAGCACTTGGCTAAGTCACGTACCAGCTGAGTGATCCTGGGCAAGTCACTTAATCTCAGTTTCCTCAACTGTAAAAATCATTATAATAACAGAGTTGTCGTGAGGATCAATTGAGATGATATTTGTAAAGGACATAGCACAATGCCTGGCACATAGTATGTTAAATGTTCCCTCTCCCCATATAGAGAACAACTTGTTGCTAACTTAAAGTTTTAGTGAGTTGATTGGAAAGAATGTTAAGTTAAGTAACAAGACCATAGAAGTAGAGCTGGGAGGAATTTTAAAGGCTATTTAGTCCAACAGCCTCATTTTCCAGATGAGGAAATTGAGGCCCAAAGAGGGTAATTGACTTGGCCAAAGTCATATAAGTAGTAATTAGAAAACATAAGACCCATCTGAACTCAAATCCAGTTATCTTTTTATTGTACTACATTGTCCAATGTCAGTGTTAGAGGCAATATTGGAATCCAACTCTTCCTGACTTCAAAGTTGACTTTCCTTAACAAGATGGCACTGTGGATAGTGCAGCAGACTTGGAGTCAGGAAGAACTAAGTTCAAATGTGGCCTCAGACACTAAATAACTATGTGATCCAGGGTAAATCACTTAACCTGTGTCTGCCTCAGTTTCTACACTTATAAAATGGGGATAATAAATGCACCCATCTCCCAGAGTTGTTGTGAAAAGAAAATGATATAATATTTATAAAGCACCCTGCAAACCTTTTAAAAGGGGTTAAAAAGGGGGCACCTGGGTAGCTCAGTGGATTGAGAGTCAGGCCTAGAGACGGGAGGTCCTAGGTTCAAATCTGGCCTCAGACACTTCCCAGCTGTGTGACCCTGGGCAAGTCACTTGACCCCCATTGCCTACCCTTACCACTCTTGCCTTGGAGCCAATACACAGTATTGACTCCAAGACAGAAGGTAAGGGTTTAAAAAAAAAGGGGGGGGGGGGGTTAAAAAGGCTAGCTATTATTATTGGCAATTATTATTATGCCATGCTCCCTCCTCCATTAATTATTATGCCTTATATACATAATACATATTACATACATAATACATATACATGCCTTAGATATGACTCCACATGCCTTAGGATGGAGAAACATGAAAACAGCTTTCTGTTATCTAGTTGATAGATACTCCAATTACCATTTTAGTATGGTTGTGGAAATTCTTGTATTACTGTTGACTGAAGGTCCTGCCTTCATTTTTTTCCACATTGAGGAAACCAAGATTCATAAATCTATAAATAGAAAGACTTTTGCTCCCCTTCCTTTTTTATTGGTGTAATTCTCCACTAACATACCTTTGAATAACAATAAAAAATTACAGGTAGTCAAAAATATTTCAGATAGTTCTCAAGGCAGGAGAGATTGAGTCAATGGTATAGACCAGTGGTGGGCAAAATTTTTAAAGAGGGGGCCAAAGGAAAGGAAATGCTCATTGTCAGTCTGTTTCTAAGGCAACTCTTTGAAGTTTCATTGTATTGTATCCTACTCATTGTATTTGTTAGATTTAGGAATAATGTCATGTGGCCAGACAGAACATTTCAGGGGGCTGCATCTGGCCCGCAGGCAGTAGTTTGTCTATCATTGGTATAGACAGAAGAATTAGTCTTAGAGAAGAATAGGTATACTTCTGTGACCACTGGGGTCAGAATCAGAGAATGTTAAGAGTTGGAAGCAATTTTTTTTTCTTCAATTCTCTCTAAAGTAAAGGATCAGACAATATTCAAGAAAATCATGGATCACCAATGTTCTTTACAGCTGTTTGTTTATGGCCACAATCTCTGATTGTTACTTGCCATTCTACCACATTGTTTTAGTTGAAAAATCAGTTATTGGTATAAGTGTACCTTTTCTCAAGATGGTATACTAAAACAGCAGACCTGGAAAATGCATAGACCAGAAAATGTTTTTGGTGGAAATGTTATAAGTAGATGGGTCTTTATTTGCTTCCCAAATTGGATCTTTCTTGTTTTAAAGAGCCAGTAAGGGTGTGATATTTATCTCTGCTACTCTTTTACATCTTGTTTTTTTTTTTTTTTTCTATAGACAAAGGAAGGTGCCTTGGCATTGGTGGTGGGGTTTGTATTTAGTTTCTTTGTACTTATCTAGGATTACTTTTTGTCCTTCTTTTCTTCTTGCCAGGATGTCAGGATGTTAATGATTCCATCAGAGCAGGTTTGTTTGTTTGTTTTTTAAATGTTGACTTTGTATCCCCAGAACCTATTCTAGTTCTTGGCATGTAATACATATTTAAGAAATGTAAGATTGTACTGAATTGACTGAATGCAATAGTACAGTCTCAAGGTGCAATCTATGATAATACTTCAGTATCATTTTATACTGCTTATTGATATTTAAATCATGCTAATGTTATATACTAATATTAATGTTATATACTAATATTAATATACTACTAATGTTAAGGTTGCTCTTATGTAAATATTTGCTAATTTTATGTAGTTGGCTCGAGGAATATTTTAAAGCAAACTTCTAATTAAAAACAGTTTTAAAAGGGGGAAAATGCTGGGCAAGTAAGGTTTATAAGCATTCACTATTACTTCAACTGGCTGTGAAGAAATTATTTTGTAAACTTTCAAGTATTATACCATGCTTAGAATGGTGCCTGATACATACTAGACACCTAACTATTTATTGACTAACTATATAAGGGCTATTATTTTTAGCCAGTCATATATTAAGATCATTTGTATATTTGTTGCAACTTTCTCCTCTAGCACCTCCAGGACCTAGTAGACATATAGTAGGACCAATGCTCAGCACATGAGATATTTAATCAATATTAAACTGAATTTCTTTTCCAAAGCTATTTCACATGCAATTGCTGAATTAAATTTTTTTTTTTTAAACCCTTACCTTCCGTCTTGGAGTCAATACTGTGTATTGGCTCCAAGGCAGAAGAGTGGTAAGGGTAGGCAATGGGGGTCAAGTGACTTGCCCAGGGTCACACAGCTGGGAAGTGTCTGAGGCCAGATTTGAACCTAGGACCTCCCGTCTCTAGGCCTGACTCTCAATCCACTGAGCTACCCAGCTGCCCCCTGCTGAATTAAATTTTTAAGGAAAATTTGGTAAACACTGATTATGTGCTATGTTTTTTAGGTTTGGGGTCTATAGAGACTAAAACAGAGGAAGCAGAAAAATCCCTGCCCCCAAGGAGCTTACATTCAGAAGTGGGAGTTTATAGACTCTTGAATGAGATTTGTTTGTCTTTATTTAGAAAGCTGCGATACAGCAGACTGTTTCAATTAGAAGACCTCTACTTTTCCTGTCTTTTCTGTTTAATATACTAGCTTTTGCCTAATCATTTAGGTTCTTTGGCCCTATGTTTCCTCATCTGTAAAACAGAAATAATAAAACTCAAGAAATGAGATAACATAGCCCTTATTCCCGTGCAATGATACTTTTCTTCTACCCTTAAGAAGCAAACATGACCAGAGTGGAAAGTGCCTGGGGTTAATAATCTGGTTTCAAATCTGGGTTGTTTATAACCCTAGTCCGTTGATTTTGAGCTGGTCACTTAAACTGTTGGAGCCCTAATTCCTTTATCTGCACTCTCTTTACCTTACTGTTTTATGGAGAACCAAGAGAAACAGATATAGCCCTCAAAGGGAATGAAATCTAGGTACAACTCACAAAGTCTCTAAGTTGTTAAACATTATCATCATTTGAAAAGAAAATATTAATGGAATGTTTGCTGTACATTTTGTTTTATCTTTAATTTTTTTTTTTCATTTGCCTCCCTTTGCAGAGGTCTATGGGGTATGTGCTGTATATTTTAGAGCAAGGTCGTGGCATTTATAGGTGGGGGGACAAGGAAACTGCAAAAGAGTATAACGGAAAGACAAAGCTGCCCACGTAGGGGCAGACGACACGGAACCTTTGGAACGCCTGGACTTCCTTCTTCGAGTTGCCTACGGAAGAAAAATCACCCTGAAGAGAGCCGGGTTTGATGGTGTTATCGAAATATTTGAGTGAGGGCAGAGCTTGGACCTCAGAAACTGTCCCTGCTTTGATCCCTTCGAATTCGTCCCGTCCCAGCAAGTCTGAGCCCCAGGGAAGAAGCGCCAACTTCACCCCAGTAGTTCCAGGGACCCATTTGGCTCCCTTTGAAGGTGGGACAGACGACAGGAGCATGACGCGGGCTGCGGGGGAAGAAGGCGGGGAATCGGGGGGGGGGGGCGGATAGTCTTGGTTGACATAGTAACTCTTCATCACTCGGGTTTTCTCTTGGTTTTCTCTCTAGAGAGCGAGAGAGAGCGCTCCGCTCTCTCAGTGACCCCGCCTGCCTGCCCGTGCTCTGCCCTGCCTGGGGAAGCGAGGAGCGCTTGCTTGCTTCCCGTGGGGCTCCTAAGGTCCGCCGGGTTGGGAGAGGAGACAGTTAGCTTCCTGTCTGCTCTCCGGATTGCCTTGCTGGGCAGGAGCCTCAAGCAGCGTGCGCCTTCCTCGCATCAGTGCTTTCAACCCTTTTCTCCAAGAGTCAGCCTGTTCTGCATCTAGCAGGGCCCTTGGGTCAGCCCTCGCTCCAGCACAGGAGGCTGAGACTTCACTTGGAGGCACCTTAAACCTCGTGTTCTGTTCCGAGGACTCTGGGCTACAGTCAGGGCCAGGGCTGTACTGCCCCAGGGTGCCCTGTGACCGTCCTGGCTAAGCACGGGCCATGAATCAGGGCTCTCCCTATGGCCCTCGGAGGGTCTGCACTCCTGGAACCGGGGCTCGTCGCAATGAGAGCCAGGACTACCTGCTCATCGACTCTGAGCTTTGTGAGGACAACTCCCTACAGCAGCCCACTGCTCTTCCTCCCTATGGCTACTATCCCTGCATGTGAGTGCTGGGCACTGTCCAGGGGAGGGAGGAGTTCAAGAGGTGCGGACATGTAAGAGCCTAAGTGTGTGTTTCCTTGTATGCAGAGACAGAAAATAAGGCAAAGACATGGAGGCAGAGACATGGTAACAGAGTAAGAAAAGACAGGCAGAGATAACAGATATTAGTAGAAAGACATTGACAAACTGTTCTTATCAGCCTATTGGTGATGAGTGTACCTATGTATGTTTTTGAATGTTTTGGATGCATGTTTATGTGCTTGTATTCTTCTGTACTTGAATGGACTAACTTTCCTCCAAACTTGTTTTGCTAACTGAGGATAAATTCTGTTGAGAAATAAAAGGACCAGATACTTTTTTCGAGTTTTCTTTTTCCAGGTAGGTTTAGCAGTTAAAGAGGAGAGAAGTACTAGGAGAGCTTCTCCTGTAGCTTTCGTATGCTGGATTGGGTGCTAGAAGAACCCTCCCTTTGGGCTGAAACTCGAATCCACCTTCCACCTATCATACCTGGTCTGTATCTTCCTTTCCCTACTCTTATTCTAGTGTGACTTCTTGTCCTCCAGCTGATCCATCAGAGCTGATCAGGCTGGGCACCCCTGAGAATCTTAAACTTTGATGGATGAAGACTTTGAATCATAATACCATACACCCAAATATATTTCCCACCATATTCCTTGGGAAGATAGACTCATGTTTAAAACATCTTTTTTGATCATAAGCAAAAAAAAATATGTTTGTTGGTCTTGGAAACATTTCCCAAAGAATCTCTCTTCTCCAGCTGTGGGGCATCATGATGGGCACAGAGCCCTCATGGTACTTAGAGAGTTAATATAGTGAAGTAAAACCTTGGTTTTTCAGGACAAAAAACTTCAGAAGGCCTGGAAAAGTCTTTGGGGTTGATGCCAACATAAGGTCAAGAGTACTGGAGAGGGCAATACCCTTATTCTAGGGATGAATAGTTAGAAGTTATTTAAGGATTTGACTTTGGGAGAAAGAAAACTAGAGAAGATACTCCTTCCTCACCCTCCCAACTCTCTAGTATAACTTTGTCTGCCCTCTGAAGACTACTTTTCTTTTTTTCTTTCTTTTACCCCAAAGTTTTTTCTTTACCCCAAAGTTCTCTCCCACCCTTTTTGTTTGTAATGTTTTCTGATTCTTTACAATGTATTTTATTAAAAGAAAAGTCTTGCTCTATTTCTGGAAAGACTTAAGATAATATCCTGCTTTGGTGTTTCTGAAAAACCTTTGGTAATTAATGTGAGGGCACTCAAACTGACTATGGCTTTCTGAAAAGGCAGTTTATACAATGCACAGAGTAATAAACTAGGCCCCTTGATTAGTGAAAGTATCTGTATAGTACTTTTACTTCTGATGAAAGTTGATCCTTCTTTTCTGTTTTCCAAAGAACCTCCTTTCTAAAACCCAGAGTGACCTAGCACATTTATAACTGTGGTCCTGAGGCAGCAGCAGTTACTGATTCAGAAATGCTGACTTAAGATAAAGAACATCAAAGAGAAGTTTTCTTTCTAATGTATTTATTCATACACTATTAGAATTTAATGTATTTCCTATTGCTAGTTGATGACGACTTTGATTTTTAAAAGTTACTCTATATCATGAAGCCCGAAAATATATATCTTCTCTAAGGTTACTTTTAATTTACCACATATATAATTTCTATGCACCTATCAATTTACATGCTGTTCCTTGAGGACAGACACTTTTTAACTTTCTTTGTATCCTCAGTGCTTAGTACAATGCCTGCCACTACTTTTTTCCCACTCCAGTCCATCCTCCATTTAGCTGTCAGAGCAATTTTCCCAAATCTCAGATTTGACCATGTTATCACCATACTCAATAAACTTCAGGTCTCTCTATACTCTCAGGATCAAATATATCTTCTGCTTGACATTAGCTATAATCAACCCCTTCTCCCTCCCTCCCACCCCTCAGTTTATTTTTCTAGCCTTCTTATACCCTACACCTTCACACACACACACACACACACACACACACAGAGAGAGAGAGAGAGAGAGAGAGAGAGAGAGAGAGAGAGAGAGAGAGAGAGAGAGAGA
>NC_058132.1:180577133-180724404 GCF_016433145.1 Gracilinanus agilis | reverse complement strand
CTGTGAATTTACATAAACCACTTAATCTCTGAGAAACTTAGTTTACTCTTCTGGAAAATGGGCATAATAATAAATCCAAATATCTAGTTCACACAGTTGCTGTTAGAACCAAGTAGCACTGCATTTAAAGTATTTCACAAACTTTAAAGTGCTATTTCATGAACCTGAATTTACTATTTAAATGTCTCAGTTAGATGATTTCAAGATTTCTTCCAGCTTTAATGGTTAAAATTGGGTTTTGCATGTATGTGTGTGTGTTGTGTATGGAGAGAGAGACAGACAGAGATAGAGACAGGAGTAAGAGACAGGAGAGAGAGAGAGAGAGAGAGAGAGAGAGAGAGAGAGAGAGAGAGAGAGAGAGATCCAATGACAAGGGTCTTCTTGTTCCTCACAAGAAACTTTATTGTTCAGCTTTGGACATTTTCTCTGTTGTCTCTCATGCCTAGAATGCTGTCCATCCTCGTCTCTGCTTCTTGTCTTTCCTGACTTCTTTCCAGTTCCAACTACAATTTCTTTTTCTACAGGAATATTTTCCAGGCTATATTAATTCTAGTTTGTTAATTATTTCCTGTTTTTCCCATATATAGCTTGTTTGTAAATATTTCTTTTCTTGTTGCCATCCCAATTAGATTGTGACCTCCTTAAAGACAGAAATTATCTTTTGCTTCTTAATGTATTTTCAGTGTTTAGCATAGAACCTGGGATATAGTAGACAGCATATAAATACTTTTAGACAGATTGGCACATTGTAAGTATTTAATAAATATTGGTTGATTGAGTGATATCTATTTTTATATTCATTTTACATAGTACTTCTACACGGGAGGCATATCTTACAGATTATGTATTACAAATCCTTTAGAATACAGATAAAAAACTTCTACACGGGAGGCATATCTTACAGATTATGTATTACAAATCCTTTAGAATACAGATAAAAAACTGAGGCCCATAGAAGTTAAATGATTTGCCCAAAGTCTCATAGGCAGTAAATGGCAGAGTTAGGATTCAAAATCAGATCATCTCATTGATTCCAACATTCTTTCTTTTGTAGCATTCCAAGTTAACTCTTCCTTATTCTTTGAGGTACAAGTAGATGAACCTTTATTTGGATATAACTTAGTTCAGCAAGCATTTATTGAACATTATTTATAGATAAGATATTTAGCTAAGTTTGGAAGTTACAATCTAATAGTTAAATACGCTGATATCAGTAACAACTACCCACATTTATATAGTACTTTCTTTACAGCATCCATTGGGATAGATAGTGGAACAACTGTTTATCCCATTTTACAGGTAAGGGAAATGAGGCTTAGAGAGGTTAAATGACTCACAACTGGTAAGTTCCATAGACTAGACTTGAAAGCAAGTTTTTCAGACCCCAAATGCACTATATTTCCCATAACTAAAAAAAAGAGACAAAAAAAGAATACTTCTTTCATTAGGTGTCACATTGGGCATAATCTTCACTAGTTATTTTTTATCTTGACCACTTTAAATATCACTTTTTACTGTGCTCAAAGGAAAAAAAACATTTTGGTGAAAAATGAATGGTTAGAGTAAATATTGTTGATTTCAAAGGGTTAATTACTTTTACTTTCTATATGTGTATATGTTGATGTAATTGGCTTATTTGATTCTGTCATAATTAACTACATTCTCCTTACATTCTGTTTTCCCTTTCTCCAACCCCAACATTCACAAAAACATAATAGAATATAAACTCTTTGAGGGCAAGGATTGTTTTGTTTTTGTCATTGTATCCAAAGCATATAGTCCAGGGCTTTATCAATCTTTGTCAAACTAAATTAAAATGAATAATTGGGGAACAGTTCTATGGTTCATAAAAATCCTATGTTTCTGTGTTTAAGCCCAGAATCCCCAAGTAGCATAATATTAGTATTATAGTCTTTCTCATCCCTAGAAAGGTCTAGGTATGCACATTGGGCCTACATTTAAACTCAGAAAACCTGAGACAATTCATACATAGAGCCCTTCCATTCTCAAGACTACATTCTCTACCCCCTGCATTCTGAAGCTTGCATGAACAGTTCATAATATTAAGGAATAAGATTTTATTAAATGGAGAGAAACAAAATAAATACTTGAGCAATCTTTACTCACCAAAATTAACCCTTTACATTTATTTTCTGTTCAGGTTATAAGGGCTTCAAGTCCCTGCTCCAATATCTGGACCCAGGTCCTTGTTGCCCAAAGAGGATTATGCCAGGGAATGGGGGTGGCTGTGTTTCTCTTTTTCATTTTAACTTCCCAAAGATCTTCATGGATTCATTGCATATGTAGCCTTTTCAAATGTGGTTTATGAGTCTCTATAGCTTCCTCTGGTTCTTGAATAACAATTCCCTGGTAAAAAAACATAAAGGCATTTTTTGTTATCTCCTCCCCTCTCCCCCCAACTCACCTATAGTATAGCTATATATGATTAATAGGTTGAGTTGAATAGCAGAAAGATGAACAGAAATTACTTAGCAAGTTGATTTCATGGAGCACAAGTATATAATGTATGGAAAGAAATGTGGACATTTGAAAATCCCTGTAAGGAATGCTACTGTTTCTGAACCTAGTTATTTCTTTGTCTGCGCAATAGGTTTCTTAATCTTTTAGTTTGACATCAAAGTTGTTATATTAGTTTATATCTTGGACTCTTTTGGTGAGGCTTAAATTTTCTTTTCCTGATAAGTACTCTGTGTTTTCCTAACACTGGCATTCTTTTCCTATCAGTCCATTCTTTGATCTATGTTACCAGCTCATCATCTATTCCTCATGTCCTAGTCACTGTTTCCCCCAAAAGGTTTCCTCTCTCAGTGTACTCTCAGTAAGCTTATTTCTCCTTTCTTCCTCCCATAGGCTCAAATATTATTTCTATGAATGTGATTCCCAAATCTACATATCTAGCCATCTCTTTTCTCTTAAGCTCCTGTCCTATATCACCAACTGTCTGTTGCGCATCTAAGCTTGACTATTTAAAGGCACCTTAAAGTCAGTATGTCCAAATTGGCATTTATCTTTTCCTATAAAATTGCCCCTTTATCTAATTTTCCTACTTCTGTTAAAGAAAATACCATCTTTCTGGTCACCTAGGATCATAATATTGAAGTGAAACTCAGTTCTTCACTATCCCTAAATTACCATTTCAAATCAGTCGCCAAATCTTGTTGACATTGACAGCATGTATCTTTTTACTTATACCAAGCTTATTTTGAGGACTCATCACTTCTTTCCCTGACTATTGTAACAGCTCCCTAATTGATTTCTCAATCTCCTAATCTCTCCTTTCTGCAATCCATCTTCAAATTTAAATTCTAAATTAATAATCTGAAAGCATAGACATCACCCTGTCCTTCCCCTGCTCGAAAAGTTTCGATGACTTTGTATCATCTCCATGTTAAAAGACATACTCCTCTCTTTTTTCTTTTTAAAGTCATTCATAATATATCTGCAGCCAATTTTTGCAGAATGATTTCACAATTACTTCCCTTCACATATCTCTGTTTAAACCAAATAGTTCTAGTCCATGACATGTCATGNTGAGGAAGGAAATAATGAGGCACACAAATAAATTAGAGCAGTGATGGTTAACCTAACTTAGAGTAAGAGTGCTGGGTCCTGCCCCCATCCCATACCCAGACTGAGTGCTGTGCCCACCCCCAACTCCCAGAGATCCCATGCCCTGACCCTCTCCCCATTGAGTATTGGGTATGCCCTGTCCCCACCCTTACCCTACACAGGGTGAGGGGGTGGTGGGAGAAAGCACTTCCGTTGGGCTGCTGGGAGGAGGGGTGGATTATATGAAAAAATATCATCAGGTGTGATGGAGAGGGGGAAGAGAGCAGCTCCCCTCCTGTCCTTCTGCCTTTCTAGTAAGAGACTTAGGAAAGGGTGGGGGGAGGGTGGCCCTGTGCCCACAGAGAGCACTCTGTGTGCTGTCTTTGGCACTTATGCCATAGATTTGCCATCAATGAAAAAGAGCAATTAGAAATACAAATTTACTATTTATAGAAAAGATATGAGTAACAGTTTCACTCTAAAACTGTCATTTACCTAATTACTTGAAGTTATCTGATCAATATATTCAAACAGGGCATATTTAATGTGAAAATATACACCTTAATTGCCTTGGTTGCCTAAATCGTTAGTGTTTCCTTATTTTTTTACATGAATTTAACTTTTCTTGGTAGAATTTACAAGGGTCCTCAGATGCAAGTCAGAAATGGCAGACCAAATCCTCCTCTTTAAATTCAGAAAGATCATGTTGGATTAAAGCATTAACTTAGATATAAAGAGATAGACTTAAAAATCAGACTGAATGTAAAGAAGCAGATGTGAAATGGGTGTCTCCAAATGAACTTATACTTTTCAGTGAGCATGAGTTATCTTTTAAACTCTTTTAACTAGATTAGAAATATGTTGCTTTGTGGGTCTCTTGCCAGTACTATTGTTTAACTACTTGGATTTCTATTGCTTTCTCTCAGTCTTGAAATATATTTATTAACTTGTTACTTTAGGATGGTGAGCTTCAATGAATTACATATGGGAGCCCCAATGAAACCTGATTACCATGTGTCAAGCTTAGATCACATCCAGTAATTATTAATAACTCTCATTTAGAATATATAAAGCACTGTCTTCACAAAGTTCTGTGAGGTATGCAGTAGAATTGCCTTCATTTTAAGATGGGTAGACATTGGTTCAGAGATTCTAAGTCATATTTTATATAGTTTACATCGATAACATAGTTATTTCTTGGACCTTAAAGAACATTTGGGGAAAATTCTGATACCAAAAACTTCTTAGTTAACTCTTAGTAAAATGACCGAGTTAAATTCTATCTCCTCAAAATTAAAAATAAAAACATAAAATAAAATAAGACATGAGATGGAAAATAATTTCTAAAAAGAGAAGTCTCAGAAAAAAGTCATGGGTCTGAAGATAAGAGAATAATCAAATAATTATGACAAATAATTACTTTTTAAGTGTTGAAGGGGCATAATTATAAATCTTATTCACACCATATTTGAAAGTAATTCTTACTATATTGTGCCTGACAAATAGCCATCCAGCCCATGCTGGAAGACCTTCAATGGAAGGGAAACCATTCAACAATACATTCTACCTTTGGATAGCTCTAATAGTTAGGAATTTTTTTCTTCTATCTAAACCATTCATCCACTGCTTCTAAATCTTCCCAGTATAGCCAGACAGAAAAAAGCCTTATCTCTTTTTTCACAATTAAAATAGTTATCATGTCCTGCCCCCTTTTAACCCCAACATTTCTCTTCTCCAAGATTACTTTTAACCAATCCTCATATTTCTAAACCAGAAGTCTGACTATGTCACACTACCCCCCACCATCCCCTTGCCCTCAGGAATCTTTAGTAACTCCCAATTATCTTTAGGATAAACTATAAATTCTTCATATAGGATTTAAAGACCTTTACATTTTGACCCTCAACCTACCTTCACAGATTTATTAAAAATCATTTCCTTGGATAAAGTCATGTCTGTTTCTGATGTTGAACCACGTGATAAGTGCCAAGGATTTGCTGGCAAGAAAGTTCTTTGCTGAGTCTTCAGTAGCTAAGGCTGTAGTGCCTACAGAAATAGCTACCAAGCTGTATCTCCACAAGATTTGCTTCCCAGGAGATATGACTACAGGTCCTTATCTGGAAAGTATTACTTTTCTAAAGGCTCTTGGGTTCAGAGTTCTGGGTTATCACCATCAGAGTGTGAGGGGAGATGGTGGTCAAGGTGATAGTTTTGGTTTTACTTGTCTGGTATGTCAACCTACGGTCTCTCCCTCAAGGTTTTGGTTTCCTTGTAGTGTAAGTAGCAGTTGGTGAGAATTGCTGGCCCCTTCTCTAAAGGAGTCACTTTCTCTAATGATGGTCACAAGGGCTAGACTGGAAGCAAGACTGGTGTTCTTTTAGGTGCTTCCACTTCCCAGTGCTCTTATTTCCTGTCTTTCCATTAATGATGGTCAGCAGCTGTTGCTGGTGACAATGAGAGATATAAGTCCCACAATTTCTTAAAAAATGATTTATTTCAACAATTATGGATGCAGAGATGGGCTAGAAACAGGTCTATTATTTGGGGTTACACTGCAATTCCTTAGGCTCTTGGGTTTAGAGTCCTGGGATATCTTCATCAATGTCTTAGGCAAGATGGTAGGTAAGGCATATTGGTGGTGCCTCAAATTCCCTGGAGCATGTTTCCTCTTGTTTCTCTCTTAGCACATAATAGGTGTTCAATGAAGGTGTGCAGATTGATTGATTTACATGGACTCAAAGCCCTTCACCATTTTGGTTGCTTTCCTTTTATATTTTTTAAATAATTTATCAATATTCTTCTTAATCTGTGACACTCAAAATTAAAACATAATACTCTAGACAGTACCTGACTAGGATAGACTACAAAGGATCTATCACTTTCATAGTGCAGAAGGAAAAGGATGATATGCATATTTCATGGCTGGTGAATGAAATGCTGACCTGCTGAGCACATACTAGACTTTATATTAATGTTATCTATTATCATTAGGCTGATATCACAAGAAACTATGGTACCTGAATGTTTAGAAATAGTAAGAAGATATCATAGAACTATGGGAACAATTTTGGAGGACCTTAAAACATAGGCGATAACTGATGATGTTAATAGAGATGGCAGTGAAGGGAAACAATTTAGATCAGGTAGAACAGTCAATGGTTGTAGCAAAAATCAATATCAAATTACTCATTTTTCTTTTAATATGATACATATCATAAAAGTGGAAAGTAATATACACTATCACTCAGAACCACGCTTTTAGACCAGGAGAATGTTGTACACAGCAATAGCAATATTGTGGCATGATCAACTGTGAAAGACTTATTTACTCTCTCCATACAATGATCCAGGACAGTTCTGAAAGACTTATGAGTGGGAATGTTTTGTACCTCCAGAGGAAGAACTGTTGGAGTTGGAATGCAGATCAAAGCATACTATTTCTCACTTTAGTTTATTTGGGTTTTTATTTTGGCATTTTGATTTTATATGATTATCCTCTTACGAAAATGAACAATATGGAAATATGTTTTGCCTGATAATACATGGATAACCCAGAACAAATTGCTCACCATCTCTGGGAAGATGGAGTGATAGAAGAGAGGGAGACAATCTAGGTCATATAACTTTAGAAAATGTATGTGTAAAATTGTTATTACATTTAATTGGTAAAATAAAATAACTTTAATACAACAACAAAAAAGAATTGTTATCTTATGTATGTAGGTTTGCTTAGAACATTTGTAGGAATTCTAAAGGCAGAAAGGGTTGTCTTCCATTGGAGGTCTTCCAGCAGAGATTGGATGACTATTTGTTAGGTACAATGAATTATTTTCACATATGGATTGGACAAAATTTATGATTATGACTCTCTAAGCCAAATTCTGTGATTATTTTTTGTTTTCTAGTTGGAAATGGCTGAAACTCCTGTGTTTATAAAATGCTTAGCAGTTTAGCACACTGCCCAGGACTTAGTAGCCTATATATCAATGGTAGCTATTATTATTACTTAAAACCCTATCCAATAATTGAAAATTACAGTTGTTTAAAACACAAGTAAACAAAAATAATCATATAATTTAAGAGTTAGAAGGAACATAATTTACTATTTTGTTTTTATTTTATTATATAATATTATTTATAGTATATAAATATTTCATACATATGTAATAAAATATAAATAATATGTGTATATATGCATATTTTGTATATAATTTTATTTATTTGTATTTAAATTTTATATAATAAATATAATATATAAAATAATAGTATATTATTTATATAATATTTATATAAAATAAATAATTTATAATATAATATATTACACTTTATTTCCTCCATGAATTTTTCTCTAGTATAAGTGGTATGCATCTTATTTTGTAATACAAAAAACATAGAATCATGTATTGCACAACAGCTTATGTATAACATATCATACTACCTGCCAGCTCAGGGAGGAGGAAAATGTGGGGGGAGAGAACATGGGTCACAAAATATCAGAAAATGATTATTAAAATTGCATCCAGTGGCAGTTGAGTAGTTCACTGGATTGAGAGCCAGGCCTAGAGACAGGAGGTCTTGGCTAACATCTGGCCTCAGACTCTTCTTACCTGTGTTATCCTAGACAAGTCACTTAAATCCAATTGCCTAGTCCTTACCATTCTTCTTCCGTGGATCCAATACTAAGTATTGATTATAGATGGAAGGCTAAGGTTTTCTTTAAAAAAGTATCTACATATAATCTGGAAAAATGTAAGAAATAAAATATGCATTCTCACATATATATATATACATGTATATGTATATGTACATATATATATATATATATATATTTTAATTGAGAGCATTTATAACTTGGAAAAGAGTAGCTCCAAACCAAGGCAATAGTTTATTGCTTTGTCAGTTGTCCATCCTTAGGAAAATGATAGAGAAAATTTTACGATGCAGATCAAACTGTTCCAGAGGCTAGACATGAACTGAACAATAACATTCCCCTTCAACCACACCTTTAAACTAAGTTCTAGGGAAAATTGTACTCCCAAGCAAGAGCTTAACTGAGTGCAATGGCAAGACAAAATCAGGACTGCAGGTGATGCAGCAGATAGCATTGGTGTCTTCAATATCTGACCAAGCTCTAAGCTCTTCACAGAACCTGCTTCAGATGCCTCCATAGCTGTTGGAACAAATCATTCCCATTCACACGTTACACCTGGGTAAGTCTTAACATGCTTGGGATAGTCATCCCTCTAGGTCAGTGACAGGTTTGAAGTCTGCTGGTTTTCTTCAACCTGGTTTAGCCCATCTGCTGAGACATTTTTACTGGGTTGTAGAGGCTGTGCATGCTACAGCTTCTTGGAGCCACATAGCAATGGAATCAGTATATTAATGCAAACTACCTATCTGTCTGAGAAGCAGCAGGATCCCAGAGTGAGTATGGCTACACCTCTTGCTCAGGATTTCTAGAAGAACTCCTAACTGTTCAGGGTCTTTCTCTAGCTCAGTCCCCAAATTTTGCTATGTCCTCCCCCCATTATTAGATAAACATGACTAGTACCTTCATCCCATTTAACTAATTAAAGTCAATTAGCTTTTGTAAAGTAATATTTATTTAGAATATTTAGCACAAAAAAAAAGCACAAATATTTTCCCTAACACTTCAGGGAATGGACTCCCCTATACATTAGTTTCCAGAGAGAGCAAGTCCAGATTTAGCACAGTTTCTACATAGTTCTGGTCCCACTAAAGTTCATATCCAAATGGGGCATCTGCCAGATGAGTTCTTATTTTAACTACTGCCTGGGTCTCAAAGGTTGTTTCTTGCTCCTCTCATATTCTTGGATTTCTGGACTCTTAGATAGCTCATTCTTATTGGCTGTTTAATATTCATAAGGCTGTAACCTCAAACTTCCTTTACCTAAAACAAAATAGCAGGAAGTCCATCTATATTTATAGGAAAACATATTGAAATCAGAGGGAGAGGGTCCAATGCCTCTCCCCTTACAGCATTAATTCTCACTGGATGGATGTAAAGGAATCAAACCAAGAAAAGCAATCCAGCCAGGAGAGAGGGATGCCAGCTGACTAATAAATAACCTTTTGAATGTCTCTGCAGTCAACCAGAGAGCCTTCTTTTCACCATGTAGTTAAATGACTAGAATTAGATATAGAGTGTCAATATGTGTTTTAAGTCTCTCCTAAATGCTTCTGTCATCACGATTCCCCTTGAATCAGACTTCCCAGACTTTTCCAGCCTTTTCACTTTTAGGTGAGGAATTGCACTGGTCAAACATGTTGTACACACTCTGAAGGAATGGCCAGTAAGAATCAGCCTAGGGGAGAGATCTCAATGAAAGCCACAGTGAAATAGATTGTTCTCTAACCCTCCCAGACCACTGCATTTGGGGGGGTGAGGGTGGGAGGGAGTGGTGGAAAAGATGTTATCCAAAGCAATTAAACTGTGGCCACTGAGCATAACCAAGATGACAGATATGACCGCTATCTTCAAGGTTTTAAAGGCTGGTCTCTGGAAAAGAGATTAGAATATTCTATTTGACTTTCTAATAATTTCCAATAAAGGCAATACAGAGCATGTATAGTTTGCGAAGTGGACACAATAAATTTCAAGTCTCAGTTTCCTCATCTGAAAAACAGTAACAATTAATAATCTTATTGCTTGATAGGCATATTATTAAGAAAACACTTGTTAGATCAAAGAAGCACACATATTATGAAATATATATATATTTATAATCATTCATTTTTGGGAAGGAGACATTACTTCATATGATCTCATGTATTTTGCTAGGGCACTTAGGCCCCTTCAGCGATATAGTTGGCCCTATAATCATTGAGATATAATTCCAAAATGCAATAATTTTTACAGACCAGAAGTCTTCCTGGAATTCAGTCTAGGTTTCTCCTTTCATTTCATTGTTTTTCTCCTAGTTATGAATATACATATGCATTATTATATTCCTAGTCTAATCACCATTTAGCCAGGCTATGAACTTAATCTTCNAATATGTGTATATATGCATATTTTGTATATAATTTTATTTATTTGTATTTAAATTTTATATAATAAATATAATATATAAAATAATAGTATATTATTTATATAATATTTATATAAAATAAATAATTTATAATATAATATATTACACTTTATTTCCTCCATGAATTTTTCTCTAGTATAAGTGGTATGCATCTTATTTTGTAATACAAAAAACATAGAATGCTTGGGGTAGACATCCCTCTAGGTCAGTGACAGGTTTGAAGTCTGCTGGTTTTCTTCAACCTGGTTTAGCCCATCTGCTGAGACATTTTTACTGGGTTGTGGAGGCTGTGCATGCTACAGCTTCTTGGAGCCACATAACAATGGAATCAGTATATTAACGCAAACTACCTATCTGTCTGAGAAGCAGCAGGATCCCAGAGTGAGTATGGCTACACCTCTTGCTCAGGATTTCTAGAAGAACTCCTAACTGTTTAGGGTCTTTCTCTAGCTCAGTCCCCAAATTTTGCTATGTCCTCCCCCCATTATTAGATAAACATGACTAGTACCTTCATCCCATTTAACTAATTAAAGTCAATTAGCTTTTGTAAAGTAATATTTATTTAGAATATTTAGCACAAAAAAAAGCACAAATATTTTCCCTAACACTTCAGGGAATGGACTCCCCTATACATTGGTTTCCAGAGAGAGCAAGTCCAGATTTAGCACAGTTTCTACATAGTTCTGGTCCCACTAAAGTTCATATCCAAATGGGGCATCTGCCAGATGAGTTCTTATTTTAACTACTGCCTGGGTCTCAAAGGTTGTTTCTTGCTCCTCTCATATTCTTGGGTTTCTGGACTCTTAGATAGCTCATTCTTATTGGCTGTTTAATATTCACAAGGCTGTAACCTCAAACTTCCTTTACCTAAAACAAAATAGCAGGAAGTCCATCTATATTTATAGGGAAACATATTGAAATCAGAGGGAGAGGGTCCAATGCCTCTCCCCTTACAGCATTAATTCTCACTGGATGGATGTAAAGGAATCAAACCAAGAAAAGCAATCCAGCCAGGAGAGAGGGATGCCAGCTGACTAATAAATAACCTTTTGAATGTCTCTGCAGTCAACCAGAGAGCCTTCTTTTCACCATGTAGTTAAATGACTAGAATTAGATACAGAGTGTCAATATGTGTTTTAAGTCTCTCCTAAATGCTTCTGTCATCACGATTCCCCTTGAATCAGACTTCCCAGACTTTTCCAGCCTTTTCACTTTTAGGTGAGGAATTGCACTGGTCAAACATGTTGTACACACTCTGAAGGAATGGCCAGTAAGAATCAGCCTAGGGGAGAGATCTCAATGAAAGTCACAGTGAAGTAGATTGTTCTCTAACCCTCCCAGACCACTGCATTTGGGGGGGTGAGGGTGGGAGGGAGTGGTGGAAAAGATGTTATCCAAAGCAATTAAACTGTGGCCACTGAGCATAACCAAGATGACAGATATGACCGCTATCTTCAAGGTTTTAAAGGCTGGTCTCTGGAAAAGAGATTAGAATATTCTATTTGACTTTCTAAAAATTTCCAATAAAGGCAATACAGAGCATGTATAGTTTGCGAAGTGGACACAATAAATTTCAAGTCTCAGTTTCCTCATCTGAAAAACAGTAACAATTAATAATCTTATTGCTTGATAGGCATATTATTAAGAAAACACTTGTTAGATCAAAGAAGCACACATATTATGAAATATATATATATTTATAATCATTCATTTTTGGGAAGGAGACATTACTTCATATGATCTCATGTATTTTGCTAGGGCACTTAGGCCCCTTCAGCGATATAGTTGGCCCTATAATCATTGAGATATAATTCCAAAATGCAATAATTTTTACAGACCAGAAGTCTTCCTGGAATTCAGTCTAGGTTTCTCCTTTCATTTCATTGTTTTTCTCCTAGTTATGAATATACATATGCATTATTATATTCCTAGTCTAATCACCATTTAGCCAGGCTATGAACTTAATCTTCCACCAATATATGGCCCTCCTATTCCCTTAGTGAAGTTCTAATGCTTTTTCTAAACTCCCTTATTTAATTTTGGAAATCTTGCGTCTCAGACTGAGACAAATCCAGCTGAGATCATTGAGCTGTCTGAAAACTCACAGGAACTAAATGAGTGACTTAGTGTTTGCCTGGCAAATCAGCTATCATCCTCCATGTGTGACTTGTGCTCATTTCCTTATCAAGAAAATGAGGAACACAGCACATGCTCCCTTCCTGCTAATGTGTTCCACCAACCCATCACTAACATGATACTTATTTATAAAGAGCTTAGAGGAAAAGGGCCATTGTTGTGGTTTTAGATAAGAACTTTTCTGTAACATTTTATAGTCTTTCTTTCTATTGCTCTGGGTTATCTCGGTCTTCCAAACAACTTTCAAAAACCATCATTTCTCACATTTCTATTCCGTTGTTCACATTTTTTTTTTCGTTACCAACCACAGCTACCATTGTCATACAACTCCTACATAGCAACATGACATCCTAATACAGATGACATTTCTTCCTTCCACTATGAAAAGTGTAACCCTTAGGGGAAATGGCCATTTCTTTCCAGCAATAACCAAAACAAAATAAATTGTACCAATTTCAGGTCAAAAGGAAACAAAAGTGAGAATCACAGTATGAAAGGCATTATATTAGGTCCTGCTTCTCTCTACTTATTCAAAGATGAAAGTCCATATGTTCTTTCTTTTTTTTAAAAATTATGTTACTAAAATTCTTCTAGTATCTGGGTAACATCTCTATACCTCTAGAATAGCTCTCTCTCAGAATTCATTCCATATAATATTTAATACTTTAAAGAAAAAAGATGAAAAAAAATCAGCAAAATTAATTAATTAATGCATTGAAAAAATCTGAAAATATGTGCAATGTATACACCTACATACACCTTGTCACTTCTGCAAGGAAGAAGGGTAGGAATATCTTCCCATATGTTTTCTTTGGAGTTTTGCTTGTTTATATTTTGTAAAACTAATTTTTTATTGTTTCATGTCTGTTTTTCAATTTCCATTGTTATATTTTTATATTGTTATATTTATTATTTTCTTGACTCTGTTTACTTTGGTGTCCATTAGCTCATGTATTGCATTAGTTCCATGCTTGTCTGTATTGATCATTTTCATCATTTTTGAAGTATAGTACCATTCTACTACTTTCATCATCACAATCTCTGCCATCATTCCTCAATTAGTGGGCATGTACTTTGTTTCCCATCCTTTGCTATCACAAAAAATGCTGCTATAAAGAATTTTTAAGTGTATGGGAATTTCTTCTAATCAATGACTTCCCAAAAGGTTATAAGCCTGTAAGTGGGCTCTTTTAGTAAAAGGGTATGGACATTACTTATACTCTACTTGCATAATTGCAAATTGCTTTCCAAAATGTTTTTATTGATTAACAGATGCACCAATAATGCACTACTGGATCTATCTTTCAACAATTTCTCCCACATTGACTACTCATAGTTTATTTCCTTTGCTGATTTTCCATATGTAAATTAGAAACCCAGTTGTTTTGATTTGCATTTCTTTTATTCTTAGTTATTCAGGACATTGTTCACATGTTTTTTATAATTTTTAATTATGTTTTCTTTCATCTATAAAACATAACACTATTAGTTAGCTATCTGAGTAAACTTTAAATCGTTATTGCACATTTTCAGGAGAGTAAATGTAAACGTTTAGATTTGTAGATGGTCATGCTTCATTGGGAATTTGTAGATAATCCCTGTTAAAGTTCAGAAAATAGAGCTGAAACCAGTGGCTGTCAAAATACTTGGAATAGGAATCCTTCTTCATTTATATAATAAAGGGATAGGTGCATAAATACAGGTCTCTAAGGTTAGTATGTGCCAAGAACTCTGATAGGCCTAAGTCTTGGTAGCAGTTCATTGCTTCAAGAGCCCTCCAATCAGAGGGGAGAGGCAACTGGGGTAGCTGTTGGGTATCAAAGCTGAATCATCTCAAGATGATGAGATTTCAGATGATGAGCTCTCCTAATATGCAAATATCACCTGTTAAAATAACAAATCAGCTAAAGAGCATTTAGTTTTACTTACATTCTTTATATTTGCCCCACAGTTTAGCGTCTTTAATTTACTTTGTTCATTAGGGCTGTCTGTCTCAATTTAAATTATTCTGAACTATTAGCCCTACAAAACAAACTGTGTATCTTAAATTAAGTAAAATAAGTTTATTAAAGTTGATTTAAAAAATCATAATAGAGAGGAGAAATTCTTAACCTTGGGTCCATGACCTTGCCTTTTAAATATTTTGATAACTGCATTTCAAAATAATTTTGGTTTCCTTTTATAATCATATGCTTTTAAAAAATGAATTTAATAGTATTATTATGAGAAAGGGTTCATGGGCTTCACCAAAGAGGTCTATGACATGAAAAAAGTTAAGGACTCTGGTATAAGAAGAACCAGGTACTATTTATTATCAATTCGTTATCATAATGAGAATTGTAGATTACTTTTTGAATTTGTGATTGTATATAAAAGATTGTATATCTTTTCTCTAAAAAAAAAAAAACTCCCTAATTTGAAGCCAAAACTCTAAAATGCTCAGTATAGTCCCTTAATTTTACAGGGGTATTGGTCACAATATGAAATCACAAAATTGTAGGCTCTCAGAGTTGGAGGAGATCTCCTCTGCTCTGTAGTCATAGCCATCCACAAACAGGAATGCCTTCAAAAACATACATGATAGCTAGCCAACTAGACCATGGCTGGAGATTTTCTCTTGGAGGAGCCCCTTGCACTTTTAGACACATGTAATCCTTTGGGAGGTTTGAGATTATGCCCCAAATGCCAAATGCCTCTGTGTAACTTCCATTTACTCCTCCCCATTGTGTCTGATGAGACCAAGCAAAATGAGTTCAATTTCCCTCCTAAGAGTCAGCCTTCAGAGATTTGGGGAAAAGCTTTCATGCCTTGCTTGAGTTTCCTCTTTTTTTGAATTAAATTGGGCCAGTTTCATCAACTAATTATTTTATAGCATTATTTCCCATTATTAACTAGTTTCCTCACCGTCTTCTGGATGCACTTCAGCCTGTCTACCTTCTGGGACAGGGCATGATCTGATCAAGGAAGGGAATAATGGAACGATTAGCTCCTTAATCCTAAATTTTGCCTCTCTTAACTCAGCTCGATGATGCATTAGCCTTTTTTTTGGCTGCTGTGACATTCTGTTGATATACACATTGATCTATCAATCTGCTAAAACCTTCAGATCCTTTTTCTTTTTCTTTTTCAATGCTGGACTCAAAACTAAATAAGATGCACATTTTCACATATAAAGCAGAACCTAAAATGAGGATTGCACATGAAGCTGTGATTATGGAAAGCTTTCTTTTCTGTTTAAGCATATAGCACATTTAGGGTATTATCTCCATTGCTATCCATAGCTGTTTGTTTTTCCTATCTACCGTTCTTCTCTCTCCTATGGATTTAATTTAAACGATTCAATGACTTTCTTACTTTTTAAACTATTTGGTAACTCCATCACTCAGTGCTGCCCTTAAATTTCTCTCATCAGTTTCTTTTGACAGTGATTTCAAAATCGTCTCCAATCAATATCGCTGAGGGAAAGATTTTATTTGAGAGGATCTTTGGTCATCTTATTGCTATTCAACAATATCTATTTGTTAGGATGCAAAGCAATACCTTTGGCATCTTTATTTATCATCAAATAATAAGAAGGATTTCTATAGTGTCTACTATGTACTGTGCTAAGCAGTTAAAAAAATCTCATTTGATCCCAGCTATTATTATTTATCTTGGGTAGTATTATTATTATTTTGTTGAATAATTTTCATGTATTTGGATGCAAAGTGGTACTTTGCATATTTATTATTTATTTGTAGTCTATTGGCATTAGGCTATGTAGACCATAGCAATGAAACATTCTAAAAATATTATATACATTCAGTTCTAGTTTTTTTTTCTTTTGTGTGATAAGGCTGAAGTAGCATCTCTGGCAACTATTATTTAACAATTTATTTCTTTTTGCTATGTAGTATGAGGATATACAATGAGCTGTATTTGATGCAACTAGCTCATATTTCTTAATGTCATGAGAACTCTTAATATAAGAAAAGTCAGGCTGAGCATCTTGAGAGAAGTGAGTGCCTATTGATTGGGAAGTAGCTGAATAAATTGTGGCATATCAGTGTCATAGAGTCTTACTTCACCGGGAGAAAGGTCAGACGTGAGGAACATGGTGAGACTTGTTTGGGGTTCTGCTTACACAGCAAAGTAAGCAGCGCTGGGAAAACAATAGCCATAAGGACGATAGGGATGTAAGTTTAAGGAACAATCAAATGAAACTGATCTCTGTGAAATTATAGTGACATGATTTGGATCTGAAGAAAAGTACCCCTTGCCTCCCCTCCTTTCACTGGTATAATCACAGATTGTGGCTGTGAACATTGTATTTTCTATTGGATATGGCCTTTGGGGGTCATTTTTCACATTGGTTTTGCTTAATTGTTTTTCTTTGAAACATCGGAAAGCTGAAGGTAGGGCCAGGGAGTAGTGATCCAAGATTGTAGCCCTACCACCCAGTGTTTTCAGAGGTCATAGAGTCCAACTTCTTTGTTTTACGTATGAAAAATATGAGGTTTAGAAAGTTTGGGTGACTTGTTCAAGGTCACTCAAATAGAGACAGAAGCAGATTTGGACCCCCAGCTTCTACTATCAAAGCTAGAGCTCTTCCCACACCACCATCCTCATTGAGAATGATTCAAATGAATATGTCCAGACTTCTGGGGTGATGTCTTCAAAGTCCCCAACAAAGACTTAGCTCTCCTTTAGATCATCAAGTTGGTCCTGGATGAGAGAGAAGTTCATAGATTGAATAATAACTAATATTTATATAGCACATACTATGTGCCAGGAATTATGTTAAGCACTTTAGAATTATTATCTTACTTGATCTTCACAACAATCTTGAGGTGTGTGGCCGTTATTATCCCTGTTTTACAAATGAGTAAACTGAGGCAAAGAGAAGTTAAGTGACTTGCCCAGGGTCATACAGCTAGAAAATGTCTAAGGCTGGATTTGAACTTGGATCATCTTGACTCTAGACCTGGCACTTTATCACATGGCTCCTCTGGCTTGGGGAGGACTTTGAGTCCATTATTTTCTACTTTCTTGTTTTATAGATGAGGAAACTCAGGCCTAGAGATCAATGACTTTTTCAGAGTTATATTGTTATATATAGCCAAATATCTGAAGCAGGATTTAAATCCAGGTCCTCTTGATTCCAATCCAGGACCCTGATCACTATACCAATCTACCCATCAGATCAAATCCCTAATACCAATCCTTAGGACAAAGTTCTAGATATAGTTGATAGAATAATGTGACCATAGATTTAGAACTTGAAGGGACCTTAAAAGATATGTAGTCCAACCCCCTTATTTTGCAGATGAAGAACCAACTTTCAAGATAAGTGACTTGCTCAAGGCCACGCAGTTAGTAAGCAGCAGAGGCAGAGTTTAAACTTAGGCCCTCTTGGGAATGGCTGAACAAATTGTGGTATATGCTGGTGATAGAATACTTTTGTGCTCAAAGGAATAAAGAACTGGAGGAATTCCATGTGAACTGGAATGACCTCCAGGAATTGATGCAGAGTGAAAGGAGCAGAGCCAGAAGAACATTGAACACAGAGACTGATATACTATGGTAAAATTGAATGTAATGGACGTCTGTACTAGCAGCAATGCAATGACCCAGGACAATTCTGAGGGATTTATGAGAAAGAACACTATGCACATTGAGAGGAAGAACTGTGGGAGCAGAAACACAGAAGAAAAACAACTGCTTGAACACATAGGTTGCTATGGACATGATTTGGGATGTAGACTCTAAACGACCACCCCAGTGCAACTATCAATAATATGGAAATAGGTCTTGATCAATGACACATGTAAAACCTAGTGGAATTGCACGTTGGCTATGGGAAGGGGGCGGGGAGGGGAGGGAAAGAACATGAATCTTGTAACCATAAAAAATATCCTAAATTTATTAATTAAATAAAATTTTCAAAGGTTAAAAAAAATAATCTTAGGCTCTCTAATTCCAAAATTGCTAATCTTTTCCTCTGTCAAAATGACTGCCACCTAAAAGCAAAAGACTTCCATAATGCTCCTGTAGGCAATAAGTAAAAATAATAAAGCATTTGGAGAAGAGTTTCACATCCCTTTTTCACTTTAATCTTGGGGAAAGCTTTATTTTTCTCATAAATATTGAGAAAGCACAGAAACTGAGAGCCCCTAATATTGTTCTTGACTTCCCCAGCATTAACCATTGACCCTTGTAACAAAGTCAGCTGCAGGGTCTGTGAACAGAATACAATACAAGAAACAAATGTAAATCTGAATAGCCAGGTTAATATAGAGGATGGTGACTAGTTATTTAAATGTGTGAACTGGGAAAACTATTTCACCTTAAGATTGTACAGCAGCCCTTGTTTGCCCTGGTCATTATGCTCAGGAGAAATAAACTGTCCTCAGACATTATTTAACATGTCTTGAAGAGTTCTTTTCCTCCACCGAACCCAGCAATTTCAGCTGTTATTTCTAAAATACAACAGTAATATGGAGAAAATTTAATTATCAAGGAAGATTCAGAGGAAATAAATCATTAGAAATATAAAGTTCAGAAACCAGCACCTTCCATTTTACACAGATGTATGAATTTCAGAGGAGAATAAATTGTTACATAAAGCACAATCCAGTCCAGCACTAAATCTATGAGGCTACAAAAAATACCAGGCAAAACTCAATTTATTTTTCCTTTTGGAAAGAATTGTAAATAATTAAAAGTTTACTTTTATAGCCAGTCTCCTTTTCTTTCAGTGTCAGCAAAAGTAGTGTGAAAAGCTATTGAGTATTTCATCCAAACAATAACTTGTGAATACATAACCCTCATCATCCCTTTGGCATTTCTATGCTAACAGTGGTGGCCAACAGTTTCTACAGCTCTCATTTGGTCCTTGTAACAACCCTGAGGGGAGGTAGGTGCTATTGTTATACCCACATTACAACAGAGGAAACTGAGTCAGAGAGAGATTAACTGACTCACCCAGGCTCACAAGTTAGTAAATCTGAGCTCAGATTTGTACTTAGAACTTCTTGACTCCATAATCTAGTCTATTCACTGACCCACCTAACATGCTGTTATTTTCCAAGGTAATGGAATAGTATGCTATGGCTAATCAAATGTTTGGCAGAACACTTCAATAAATTATGCTTAACCTTGAAACTATACTAATTCTAATTTAATCTTTCTTTCATGATTTTTTTCTGTACTTGCCAATCCTGATTTAGGGAGTGAGGAGATATTTGTGGTATGGGCATGAGGTTGAGGGACATTATGGCAAATAATTTTCCAAAATTTTTTTTATTAAAAACTTACAGACGGCCTCAGCCACTTCCCAGCTGTGTGACCCTGGGCAAGTCACTTGACCCCCATTGCCCGCCCTTACCAATCTTCCACCTATGAGACAATACACCGAAGTACAAGGGTTTAAAAAAAAAAAAACTTACAGAGAGGGCAGCTGGGTGGCTCCGAGGATTGAGAGCCAAGCCTAGAGATGGGAGGTCCTGGCTTCAAATCTGGTCTCAGAGACTTTCCAGCTGTGTGACCCTGGGCAAGTCACTTAACCCCCATTGCAAAGCCCTCACTGCTCTTCTGCCTTGGAACCAATACACAGTATTGATTCTAAGATAGAAGGTAAGAGTTGAAAAAAAACCCAACTTATAGAGATTGTTATATAAAGTGGCAAAAATCACATTTTGGCATTGTGAATGTAACTATTTGGTATTCAGGATTCCTCCAAATTAACATCATAAACATTAAAAAAACAAACTTTTTTCATGATACATATACATGTGTGAAACCCTACTCCTGAGAACAGTAGGAACCAAATTAAAATGTAACTGAATTTAACAAAATGGATAAGACTACCATATTGATAATGTTAATTTATGATTAATTTTATATGTAGGTTTCAGAGATTCATTGCTTTTTGAATTGAACACCATTGTTCTAAATGACCTCAGTCTTTTATATGAACAGATATCTATATCTATATGTGTATATATATATATATATGTATGTATGTACAGAGATAGATCAGTCTCCAGCACTTAGCATAGTATCCAGCACATAGTAGGCATTTAATAGATGCTTATGAACTAACTGGCTATTAATAATAATACTAATAATTTGCATTTATATAAAGCTCTAAAGTTTATTACTTTTCTCACAAAAATTTCAAGAAGTTGGCAATTCCCCATAGCAAGTCTTCAAAGCTATCAAATGATATGTTTGTACAAGAAAACAAAACATGATAGCAATTTCTAAAAGTTTTGTGAATAATGTATTTAGGATGCTCAGCGGTCTCCCATCCTTTTACCCCACATCTGGAAGGTATTTCATCTTCGTCTCTCTTTTGTAGAGAATCTGGTGTCTATATGGACTCAACTCAGATAGCAATCCTTACATGCCATGGCCATTTATTACTGTCTTTTCCCTCCTGTATTACTTTGCACTTACTTGTCTACCTAGCTGTTGTATATCTCTCCCCCTACCTCCAATCATAAAATCCTTGAGAGTAGAAATGGCTTTGTTCTTACCTTTTGTCTCTGCAGTGCCTAGTTCTGTAGTTGCTTGATAAACACGTTTTAAATTGAATTGAATGTTCAAGTTTATCAGTAATTCTCAAAGCCTCTTCATTCATTATCTCAAGCAGCTCAGCTGTGACTTGTTGATGGTGGTATACTTGAAAATAGAAGCTGTTACTTCTCCAGATGGTAAAGTCACCTCAGAATATAACTCCAGATCCAGATTACGGCAGGCTACTGGATTGGGATCTCTGAGGAGAAGAGTTAGGAAGTAATTTTCAATTTGGTTACACTGAAGAGGAAATGAAACATCCACTAACACCCAGAAATAAACTACCCAACCAAATTAAAGGTGGAGCAGCTCATGTATATATGTTTAGGCATTCTTAAAATCCTGACTTTTTTTTTGCTTTTTTTGTTTTTAATAGCTTTTTATTCATATTTATTTTTTACATCACCATTCTCCTCTCTTTTTTTAATTCTTTTTAAAAATTTCTTTAGAATTTATTTCAATGGTAACATGATTCATGTTCTCTCTCCCCTCTATCCTCTTCCCCCATAGCTAACACACATTTCCATTGGGTTTTACATGCGTCATTGATCAAGACCTATTTCCATATTATTGATAGTTGCACTGGGATGGTTGTTTAGTGTCTACATCCCAAATCATATCCGCATCAACTCATGTGTTCAAGCAGTTGTTTTTCTTCTGTGTTTCTGCTCCCATAGTTCTTCTTCTCAATGTGCATAGTGTTTGTTCTTTCTCATAAGTTCCTTAGAATTGTCCTGGATCATTGCTTTGCTGCTAGTAAAGAAGTCCATTATGTTTGATTGTACCACAGTGGATCAGTCTCTGTGTACAATGTTCTTCTAGCTCTACTCCTTTCACTCTGCATCACTTCCTGGAGGTCATTACAGTTCACACGGAATTCCTCCAGTTTATTATTCCTTTGAGCACAGTAGTATTCCATTACTAGCATATACCACAATTTGTTTAGCCATTCCCCAATTGAAGGGCATACCCTCATTTTCCAGTTTTTTGCCACCACAAAGAGTGTGGCTATAAATATTTTTGTACAAGCCTTTTTCCCTATGACATCTTTGAGGTACAAACCCAGCAATGGTAAGGCTAGATCAAAGGGCAGGCAGTCTTTTAGAGCTTTTTGGGCATAGTTCCAAAATGCCATCCAGAATGGTAGGATCAATTTACAACTCCACCAGCAATGCATTAATGTCCCAATTTTGCCACATCCCCTCCAACATTTATTACTTTCCTTTGTTGTTATATTAGCTAATCTGCAAGGTGTGAGGTGGTACCTCAAAGTTGTTTTGATTTGCATTTCTCTATATAAGAGATTTAGAACACTTTTTCATGTGCTTATTGATAGTTTTGACTTCTTTATCTGAAAATTGCCCATTCATGTCTCTTGCCCATTTATCAATTGGGGAATGGCTTGATGTTTTTTTTTTTTTGCACAATTGCTTTAGCCCCTTATATATTTGAGTAATTAGACCTTTGTCAGAGTTTTTTGTTATATAAAGATTTTTTTCCCAATTTGTTGATTCCCTTCTAATTTTTGGTTGCATTGGTTTTATTTGTACAAAAACTTTTTAATTTACTGTAATCAAAATTATTTATTTTACATTTTGTAATTTTTTCTAACTCTTACTTGGTTTTAAAATCTTTCCTTTCCCAGAGATCTGACAAGTATACCATTCTGTGTTCTCCTAATTTACTTATATTTTCCTTCTTTATGTTCCTGTCAATCACTCATTCTGAATTTATCTTGGTATAGGGTGTGAGATGCTGATCTAGACCCAATCTCTCCCATATTGTTTTTCAATTTTCCAAGCAGTTTTTGTCAAAGAGTAAAATCCTGACTTTTTCATGGAGGTTGGAATAGTAGGAATAGGAGTTGGATATTTTCTGATTTTAAAACAGAGTCTTATTTGAAGCTCTGGTCCATTTATTGGAAACCCATTTTCACTTTTGAAGTTTTTAATTTAATACCACTGTTTCTATTGAAATGGTCAACTAGGCACAAAGTTTGGAGCAAATTCAATTTATTGGTAAGGATAGCAATTACCGGTAAAAGGGATCTCTCAACTCCTCAGGCAGCCAAAAGACCATGAATTGGGGCTACTAGCCTTCATGTGGTTTTGGAAAGCAAAAGAGAACAAAGAATAGGAAGTTTTAAACAGTATGATTAGTTACAAAGTCTGAAGTATCATTGATGATGAAAAACAATATGATTGAATGGAAGTCAGGAATTTAGGACTAGCAACAAACCCTCCTTTCATCTTGTTGCTATGGAAAGCTTATTGGTGGTATCCTCCTGCATGGATAACAAACAGTTCAGACTTTCCTGAAGGACAGCAGGTATTACAGAGAAAACAGGATTCTTGGTGTCCCCCTGCATCTTGCAAGGCTTGTTAGTGAGATAACAGTTCTGCCTTAATTGTACATGAGCAATAAGATGTGTGGAGATGCCACATTCCGATGAATTGAAGTGATTTATGGAACAACAGCTCAGAGAGAAAAGTAGAATTTCTAAACTTAATTCAGAGACAAAAAAAAGTGGTTTAGGCAAATTTTTAAATGAGTGGTATAAGATAGAATCAATTATAAAATGTAATCGGAATCAATTTGATTTTCTTTCCCAGAAACATTTTTGTGATGATAGGGATAATTAAAATTTCAGATTATATGTGATTCCATTTAATAAGATGCCAGTTAAGAATATTTAGATGTTTAATAAGTGTTTTTGAATCACTTATAAAATGAGATGGTCAGATTTCACTCACATGCAGATAGCCCACAAAATTCCTGAGTAAAGCAAGAATGAGATTAAAGTGTAATTGGATTTAACAAAATAAGGAAAACCATAATATAGCATTAATAATATTATTTTGTGTGTTTTTCTCAAATCAGTATGTGGTTGCCAGGATTTCTTAGGTCCTTTCCAATTCTAAATCTCTGGAATTGTTTATTTCTAGTCACATCATATATATCAAATTAAAATTTTTCATATTGCTTAGCTTTTTTATTATTGAATAACCACTGCCTATCACCAGACTTGACATATGATGTCAAATGCCTAACTGTTGAATGATAATGGCCCCCAGCTCTTTCATGTGCCCATTTTGTGATCATTCCAAAAGTTCTATGACAGTTGCAATCCCAGGTCTGCCACTCACTAAATGTATGACCTTGGGCAAGTCATTTAACCTCTCTCTGTCCCATTTTCCTCATCTGTAAAATGAGGGTGTAGAAATGTGATCCTATGAGATAGTAATATTTGTAGGATTCTGACCCTTACAGACTACAGAGTGATCAATGACTCATTATTCTCACCTGTAGAGCAAGCAATTAGCAAAGTTGCTGACTCAAGAACCCCTAGCAATAATCCTTCCATATTCCTTATTTTCTTGAAAAAAAGAATCACTCAGAGCAAGCAATACATTTAAGCTAGGTAATTTCGGGGAGAGCTGTTTCTGTATGTCTGAGTCAGGGAGAATGAGAAGATTTGCCTATATATTTCAAGTACTGTGCTTTCACTTTACAAATATCATATCAATTCATCCTCATAATCACCCTGGAATATAGGTGCCCAGAACATATTGCTCTCCACCTGGAACTCACATTCTAATGAGGGAGACAATATGCAAGCATAATATAAAAATGCATATGAGATATATTCAGCAGGACCCCCTAATCTGGGTTTTGCTTTCTGTGGTTTCATGGTCAACCCAAAGTGCCTGTGAAGCACTGGAAGTTTGTGTTGGCAGCAGTCTGCTCCAGGGGTGGTCTCTTCTGTTTCCACTTCACATTTTTTAGAGTTTGAGGTTTTTAGGGATGAGAAGGCAGAAGTATGGAGAGAGAGTACACACACACACACACACACACACACACATATATTTGGGGGACAGCAAGTGTCATCTATGGTTTCAGTCATCTGTAGTAGGTCTTTGAACGTATCCCTCATGGATAAAGAATCCTGTTTTATGGTTTAGAAGGGAGGTAATCTTAGAGGAAAGGCGCTAGCAGTAGGAGAGGGTACTAGAAAAGGTTTCATCCAGAATGTAGGATTTGAGTTGATTCTTAAAGGAAATCAAGGAAGAGAAGAGTAAAAATGAGGAGGAAAAGCATTCTAGGAATGGAGGACAAACAGTGAGAAGTCATAGAGTTGCAAAGAACAGCAAATAAGCCAGCATTGCTGGTCATAAAGTAGATGGTAACATGTAGGAAGAATGGAATGATAAACAAGGGGACAAATAAAGAAGGATTTTCAAAGCCATAGGTTTCTGTATTTTATCCTGGAGGTGATGACAAGCCTCAGATTATTGATTATGGGAGTGACATGGCCAGAGTAGGACTTTTAATCACAGACATATGAATGGAGCATGGATCAGAATAGAAGGAGAGAAGCATATCTTTTGTCTATAGTTTTGTTAGTGTCTAAATAGGTTCATGGTTTCAACTTTATGCTTAACTCTTGGTTTGTTACTTGATATTGATCCAATGACCTTTCCTCCTCCTTTCTCTCATCATTTTGGTCTCTCTTGTTTTATCTATAAAATTCAAGTTACCAACTTTCCTCTAATAAATTGGTATTTCATGATATAGTAACACATGAGGAAAATTCAGGATGCATAGCCATGTAAAAAGAGAGAATACTATATTACATATAATATTATAGAATATATCATCTCAACAATGTACATTTGAATACATTTGTTAGTGTTTTATTAATGTATATTTATATAATAGTCAATATCCATAACATATAATTTTTATATCATTTACATATTTATTATCATTAGTAATATTATATAGGCATCTGAAATGGATAATTCTACCTTTTTCCCACCAAAGGGTAAGAGAAATACATATTTTCATTGTAATACAATTTATAATTTCTTTCCATTTGAAACCATTATTACTTTATACAATGAAACCACAGTCCTACTGAATAACAAATTAAGTTTGTTATTTTTTCCTAATCTTGGTCCTATGTGTGTATGTTTATTTCACTTATTAGCCATTGCAGCTTTTTTGGGTGGCTTTGTAGAAGGAATCTTTAGTTGGGAGAGGGTTAAGCTTACTATTCAGCAGGTTGCAAATGCATCTGGTCATAGAATGTCACTGACCCACACTAAGAAGAAAGCTGATAACTAGCTAATATTTTTTCTTATAGTAATTTTAGGTTAATTTCTAAATATGAGCATTGAAAAAATTTTCTATTTATATGTCTCTGTATATGTATATATAATCATATATGCACATTTACTTCAATGAAATAGTCATACTTACTCTCATATTTTCCCTTTTTAAAAATGCGTACTGAGCAGGCAGTATTTCCTGCTCAGTGGTAAGTATCTGAAGCAATCTCCTCTCTCTAACTGCCATCTTGGGGCCAAGGGACCAATAAGAGGATTGCTTCACCATCTCATAGCATAAGTTCATGGAAGTCAATGGAGGATTGATGATACATCATCCCAAAGTGAAAGTCTTTCAGGTCTAATAGATGTGTCACCAGAAAAAAAACAGTCACCCAAATCAGCTTCATACGTCCCATAAGTTGTGCCACCATTCACCCATTTATGACACTAGTAAAAGAATGTACAACTGCATACACTGTAATTTCAAAAGGTAGAGGACATTACCAAGAGGAATATCATGATAGCATACATGTAGGAGGTGGCATCCAAACTGTGCTTTGATGGGAATCAGAGATTCAGAAAGGTAAAAATAAAGAGATCACTATTAAGACATTAATCACCACTATTTGGATCAAGAGTCAGTTAGTCCTGGGGGGCAGTTAGATGGCTCACTGGATTGAAAGCCAAGTCTAGAAGCAGAAGGTTCTGGGTTCAAATTTGATTTCAAACACTTCCTAGCTATGTGAGCTGGGTAAAACACTTAACCTCCAATGCCAAGCCCTTACCGCTCTTCTGCCCTGAAACCATTACAAAATATTGATTTTAAGACAGAAGGTAAAGAATCTATTTTTAAAAAATAGTTAATTAATACTTAGTCTTCTGACCTACACTAGGCTCTAGACATCTCTCTCCATCTTGTACAAGGGTCTCATGAAAGACCCAATCAAATGTTTTACTCTAATTCAGGTATATTGTATTATATGATATCATTCTTGTTGTCACTCACTCTAGTAACTATCCCAAAAGGAGATGAGACTAGTCTGGCATTAGCTGTTCTTTAAGAAGCCATTTTGGCTCTTAATGGAACCTCCAATTTTTCTCTAAGTGCTAGCAAACAATTTCTTTTAAAATATATTCTAGAAGGGGGCAGCTGGATAGCTCAGTGGAGTGAGAGTCAGGCCTAGAGACGGGAGGTCCTGGGTTCAAACCCGGCCTCAGCCACTTCCCAGCTGTGTGACTCTGGGCAAGTCACTTGACCCCCATTGCCCACCCTTACCAATCTTCCACCTATGAGACAATATACCAAAGTACAAGGGTTTAAAATATGTATATATATATATATATATTCTAGAATTTTGCCAGGAATTAATCCAAGTATGAACCTCTCCCTCTACCTCAATTTAAAAAAAAATAGAGCCATCTGCAGTTTCCAGAAGTTTTTCAAAGTTCACTAATAATGGCTCATTTCCTACATCTGAAAGTTCCTTCACACTTTGAGGATGCAGTTCACAAGGTGGCTGGAACTCCATGAGGGCAGTTAATTAATATACTAGACTTCATAGTACTTTCCCTTAAGATATAGAATGCTTTCATTGCCATTGGTCCATTAGCTATGAATGACTTTAAGATTAATTAAATCATACTCTTCTGGTAGAAGAAATCATAAATTAACTGTCATTTATCTGGAAAGTGAAATAAATATGGCTTAATCTGCTTAGCACAGTCTGTCTACGTTGTAGTCTTGACATCTGATTAATGCAATGATCGTTATGAAAAGCTAAGCTCCCTTAATGAATGCAGGAATATACTTCACAATCAAAATCTAACTGATAATTAAGATAGTATGTACAGCATGTTATATTTTTGTAAACTATATAATAAACTGTATTAGATCTATTATAATGATTTTTTACTTAAGTACTATTATTTTCAATGAGTGTCTGCCTGTCACTTAAAATACTGTGCCTGCATTTTTTTCCTGTTGATCTGTCATAAAAATTATATCCACATTTTCTATTAGTTCTTTTTTTTAAGAATCACTGTTATGAGAATGTATTTGGAGGCCTAGTTGGCTACCCTTTTAAAGCAGCCACTTTTAGGATATTCAAAAAGTAGGCCAAATAATATAATAGAAACTATTTTCTTTAACAAATAAGGGAAATTTACAAGCCCAGGGACTTCTGATAAAATTTCTTCCTCAATACAAAATGCAAATTTTTAAAAAAGGACTTACATCATTCAATAATGTGATTTTAGCAATAACCATCAAGTTTCTGACCCACAAACATTTCTGCAAAGAGAATAAAATTAGATTACAAGATGATTTGCCTCCTAGGACTCCATTGTACTTACTTGATATGAAGTCAGATAGTACTGTACTCAAGCTCCAAACTAGGAGGAAGGGTAGGATAATGGAGGATAAGGGAGGTGACAGTTGGAGAAAAACTATGGTTGTCTCATTGTCCTAGCAGCCAGAAATGAGATCTCCCCAAAAGGACCAGAAGAGACATGCAGGAAAATAAAAGAGTAATTCTGTCTCTTCACTAGGCATAAGAAGAGAAAGTTTTAATGAGAAAGGAAGTTCTATGTGTCTCTTCATACTATATTCCCCAGTTCTTCAAATATGGGACAATTAGATGGTGAAGTGGATCTGGATCTGGAATCAGGAAGACTCATCTTCTTGAATTCAAATCTGACTCCAGACTCTTACTAGCTTTGTGATCCTGGGCAAGTCACTTAACCCTGTTTATTTCAGTTTCCTCATTTATAAAATGATCTGGAGAAGGAAATGGCAAACCACTCCAGTATTTTTGCCAAAAAAACAACCCTTCAATGGCATTATGAAGAGTCAAACGTGACTGGAAATGACTGAACAACAAGAAGAAACTTCACATATACTCAGGACATATGTACTTACTTCCTCTCTGCCTAGAGTTCCTTATAGTCTGCTCCTCAGCTTAACTCAGAGTTAAGAAAAAAAAAAAAAGAGTCCCCCTTTGCATTCTGTGTTCTGTGCTAGGTGGAAGAATTCTTAATTTGACTTATATTCCTTTTAAGGGACAGACCTATTTTGAGAATATATAGGAAGCAATGACACGAAAGCCAAAAGAGTGCATTTAGCCGGAAGGAGTGGTCAATTGTGGCAAATGCTTCAGAGAGATCAGGGAGAATAAACAGAGAATTAACCGCGGGATCAGGAAATCTGGAAGTCACTGAGAAAAATTTCCTTTGGTTAGAGAGGCAGTGTTGTGCTATGGAAAGAGCAGTGTTTCTTGAAACCAGGGACCCTGATTAAATCCATTATTTGCTTATTATGTCTATGGCCTTTGGCAAGTCATTTAACTGCTTGGGGCCTCAGTTTCCTTATTTATAAAACCAAACATTAGAATGAGATGGTTTCTAAGGTCTTTTCCACCTTCTCATTCTCTCTAGTTACATAAAATAAAGTTTAATCCTTTGTCCACAATATAACATAGCAGATATAAAAAAAAAAAAACTATTTTAAATTTTCTTTTTCAGTGGCAACTACCCAACCTTTCTTCTATTTCTGTTTCTATGATGTAGTTTTTAAGGGCTCACCATCTAATCATCTTCCTATTCTGCCCTTCGGGGGCAGCTAGGTGGCAAAGTGGACAGAGTGCTGGTCTCCGTGATACAGAATTAGACATATTTAAAAAAAAACAAAACCCATGATACAGTGAAGCTATAATAAATGAACTGTGATATAGTGAGGGATGACTTTATATATTTTCTTTCATGTGTATTTATATATATATACATATATATGCATATATATATATATAGTGTTTATGTGAGTGTATATATATATATATATACTATATATATTACTATATACACTATTATACACAACTCACACACACACACACTCTATTATTATGATAGAGTCAGTCTTCATATCCAAGTATTGGGTTTGAATTCTGGCTCTGCCCCTTACTAACTATATAATTATGAGCAAATTATTTAACTTCCCAGAAATTCATCTGTAAAATGACATAGTGGAATGAAGTTCAATCTAAGGTCTCTTACCATTATAAATATATGATTCTATAATCCTGTTAATGTAGTCAAAATTAATATTTACTTTTTTTCATAGCCACATAACATTTGGGTCATATTAAGTTCACAGTTCACCAAAAGACAAGGTCATTCTTATAGGTACTGCTGCCTAGCCCCTTGTCTCTAACAATCTATAGCTTTGAGGCTGTGGGTTGTTTTTTTTTAAACCTATGTTCTGAATTTTTCTCTCCTTTTAGTCTAGTCATTCTAATTCTATTAGATTCAATCCATCATTTCTGCCCATTGAGAATTTTTAGGATCCTGATCCTTTTATTCCAAGTAGTAACAATCCCTCTCTTGCTTTCGCATCATCGGCAAATTTTGTCATACAATTGACTTTGTATTTGTTTGGCAATTATTAGCATTGGTACTAAAAATGAAATCTAGGGAAATGTTCAATATTATTTCCCTGCTCCTCTTCTCTCTATATGCAAATTTAATGGAAGAAATACCGTATCTTGGAGTGCTGCTTTTAATTATTCTTGTGAAATATTTTCAGAGGCATTAATTTTGTTTTAAAATTTAGGATTTTAATAACAGCATCCATCTTCCATATATATATGTACATATATATATATATGGCTCCTTGAATTATAAAATCAAATTGTGTAGAGCATAACAAAAATAATAAACTTGGGCTGAGGGCAAACAGAAACTTCACTGGTAAAATATTATAAGTGTATGTTCAGAAGAAGTCTATAGAAGACAGGCCCAAGTTCCATAACTCAGTGACATTGACCTATTTGAGATGTAGAAAGGAATGTCCTTGAGGCAAACCTTAGCTAATTCATGAATTTTTAACATACAACTTAGAAACTTAGAAACAAATTTTGGAATGAAAGGGGGTTCCTTTAAAATATGGAATGAATCAGGTTGTAAGGGTAATATTAACGTTGCCTCTAACATAAAATATTAGAGAAGTAGAATTCCTTAAGGGATAGAGAGCTAGATGTGGTATCAAGAAGATCTATATTCAAATTATCTCTGACTTACATTGGCTGTGTGATCCTGGATAAATCACATAACTTCTTAAGATATAGAGCGATCTTAAAGACTTAGTGTCAGAGCACTTACTGACTTATACTGGTAGAGGGAGTTTCCTCAACACAGAGTTCCCTCTACCAGTGAACTCACAAGTCTACTCACTATCCTTATCCTTAACATGAAGTGAATCACAAAGTAGGTGCTTTATCAAATGCCTGTTGGCTTCTGCGCCAGGAGTGATTCCCAGACTTATCCTCCCTTCTCACATTCTCACCCCTAGCACATATGCAAAAAATATGGGGAGAGAGAAGAGAAAGAAATTTGATTTCTCTCTTTTTGCCTGTAAAACATCAATATAAACTGCTTTTGAAGTCTCTTTCAAATGGATCTTAAGGCATTAGCCCTCCTCTCCTCAATCTAGTGATCTGAAACAATTACTACAACTACAATAATGAAAGTCATTTCCACTTGTGACCATAATGTCCTAATATAGCTGTGTTTGAACTGGAGCATTTATGTATTTTTTTTTCAGTGACAACTAAAGAGTTATACTGAGTATTTAATCATTGAGCTTAATGTGTACACAAGCAATTACATTTAAGAGAAGTGCATTTTTTTTTCCAAAAAGGAAGTAGATAAAATTACAGCATGTACTCTAGACTCAAGTAATAGAGCATTACCAGTTCATCCTAGCCTCAAACTAATTTACATTGTTGGCTTCTCAGACAGAAATGGATTTTTTCACTTTTACTTTCCTGCTATACAGAGATATAGCAGATCTGTTTCTTCATCATGATAAAAACTGGAAAAATAAGGTAGGTGAAATCTTCTGCTTCTTTTTCTGGGAGAATCAAGAAATTTCTGGGCTCACCAGGACAATTCCTAATTCTCCTATGTCCTAAAAACTATATTTGTAGTGCTTGGGATAGCAACACATTTTTAAACTGTTATGCAGATTGATCTGAGGAGAGAATGGTTAGGGATTGCTTCTTTATAACAGGTAGAAATCTTCTCTAAAGTATTGCTCCTTTCTTTCCCCTAGTTTGGCTATTTGATGCATATCTAAAGCATGAGGATTAAGCTAGATATTTTTTTTTCTGAGGTAATTTCTTGACTGCCTCTGAAATAAATGCAATTTCATTTCAATATATATTTTGATATCTTGTTTTCATTGTGGCAGATTTCTTAGAAAGAATGGATGCAAGAAGGGCATATAATCAACCAACAGTCTTTTGAACCAAACAAATATGTTGGACAACATTTATAATTAATATCTCCTTTCTTCTTATGTTGGGGGAGAGAAGAAAAAGAAATTCTGTTTGTACTTTTATATCTTAGGAACATTCATTCAAACAACTCTTGATGTCTCTTTCAAATGTATTTTAAAACATGAGCCATCCTCTCCCCATTCTAGGTTTGTGTCCAAGTGAAGTTTCTCATTTTCGTACTTGTTCTATTGCCTTTGAGCTTCTCTATATGAAATGTGGTCCAACAATTCCACTTTTTTGGTGTGATGTCAAATAACGTTATTCTTGTTCCTATGGATATTTTATTCATAGAGCACAACTGATTAGAAATAATGAGGATTTGATTATTATATAGTTGAGCCTTTTGTATCAAGAATTGGGTTTAACCCAGTGGGATTGCACGTTGGCTATGGGAGAGGGGTAGGAGGAGGGCAAGGAAAGAACATGAATCATGTAACCATGGGAAAATTTTCTTAACTGATCAATAAAAAAAAAAAAAAGAATTGGTTTAACCTCTGACAGGTACTGACTCTGGGAACCATGAGTAAGTAATTTAACTTTAGAGTGTCCTGAGCAACTAAAAGCTACATCAAGCTACATTCTGCCCAGGTTGATAGAGTTTTAAAACCAGGAGCTCCCTTCATTAATAAAATAACAGAGTTACTCTGAGAGGCAGAAAAAATGTAGTTGTTCTGCCAACATATAGCCACCCTTTAGCCTTAGAATTATCCTATCCCTCAGTCATTGAATTCTTGGCACTTTTGTTTAGGCATTCCAAGTGTTTTAGGAATAATAATTATAATCTCACATTTATATAGTAGTTTTCAGGTTAAAAAGATTTTTTAAATTATATTTTTTTTCAAATTTGAGCCTCATAGTTGTCCTGTGAAATAGGTAGTCTGAGTATATTTATCTAATTTTACACCTAAAGCTTAGTTTCCCTAGCTATAAAATTAGGTTAAAAACATTCTTACTACCTATTTCACAGGGAAGTATCAAATTAGAGTGTGTGTGCATTTAAGCTTAAAATAGGTAAAATGATTTTTAGCCTATACAGTATCATATTAATATGAAAAACTTTATTTGAAGTGATTTGCTCAAAGTTACAGCTAATAGTGGTAAATTTGAGACCTGAACCATGCCTATTGTTTACTCTGCTACTTCTGTATTATTTTTTACTTCTAAAAATTTTTATTATATTTATTTTATATTATTTATGAAAAAGACAAGAGGACCCTTTTGAGAATTATATAACTATATCATGAATTTATCCCACTGTATATTCTTAATATTAATGATATCAATGAGATTCAGATATCAATATCTTAAAATGACAATTTTGACATTTGCAGAGATGTAATGCCCTATTTATAAAGAAGTTTACACTATAATCATATGCTATTAGAATAGCAGTATTAAAACATATTTAAGATTAGTCAGACTCCTAATTAACTCATTTCTTTGAATTTTTATCTAGCATTATTAATTGTTGATGTTAATTTCCAACATAAAAAATTTATTTTATCCAGTATCAATGATACTTATTCAGTATTGGTAATTGCTGATATGTTCAGTTGTTCAGTCATGACAGACTCTTTATTTTTAGCAGCAAAGAGACAGGGTGGTTTACCATTTCCTTCTCCAGTTTTACATAGGAAAGAGTTAAGTGACTTGCCCAGGCTCACAGAGCTAGTAAATGTCTGAAGTTGCATTTGAATTCTAGTCTTTCTGGTCTTCTTGATTCTGGGCCCAGTGCTCTATGCATTGCACCTCATTTGTAGATAAATTTAAAACTTGTAAGGTCTCATTTGATACAAGAACCCTGAGAGATAAGTGAGACTGTTATTATTATCTCCATTTTACAAGTGAGGAATCCACTACAAAAGATTAAGTGACTTGCTGAGAGTCACATAGGTAGTGGAAACAGGAGGGGAGGGTGTAATTCAGCTCTTAAGGACTCCAAGACCAACAGGTCACCCACTGTGTCTCCTAGCTTCTATTAGAAACTAGAGATTCAGAATTAAAGTTATAATTCATTCAGAGTTACTCCATTTGAATATAAATCGAATGTAATGAATTCAGTGTACACATGAAGATTGGGGAATGAACACTTTTTCAATGATAATATAAATCATGATTTATGCTTAAAAAAACTTATTCTTTGCTACATCAGTCTTAGAAGTCATTTCCAAAGATTCATAGACTATTAAAAATTAAAATTAATGTGTAAATTAAATTTAAAAAATTTAAAGAATTGCATTTCTTTGTTAATTAATTTGTTGCAAACATATCAGGTCCTATTTCTAGTCCAAAGATGAATCTTGTTAAATTAAAACTTTAAAATTAAAATAAAAAGAATCCTTAGTTGTTGTTTGGTCCGATACTTTATTTTCTAAATGAAGTAATTGAAATTTAGATACCTGGTCAGGGTCTTCCAGAACAGCAGCTTAGGGAAAATAATAAAGCATACTCATTAGGTTTTTGTTGTTGTGTTTTTTTAATGGACATACTACACTGATCATGCGTGATTTAAATATGATTTAAAAAAAGATGAATGCAAATGATAACAGAAATGTCTATTTTCAAATCTGAGAGTTTTTATGAAAAAATTAATTCAGAGTCACAAATATAAAGCTAGAAGTAACCTCGGATGTTGTCTAGTCTGACATTCTCATTTTTCCTAAGGTAACTGAGAATTGCCCTGTTTATATCAGTGAGTTACCCAAGGTCACACAGATATTAAGCAATATTATAGGCAGGAATGGACTCTGTGTACTGTGGTATAGGAGGCCTCTCCTGACTCCTCTTAATTTGAATGCCTTCTCTCCATTCATTATTGTCTATTATACTGTATGTAGCATTTCTTTACATAGGTGCTTGCCTATTGTCTTCCTCCTAAGATTGGGAGTTCCTCAGGAGCAAATCTTGTCTTTTGCCTTTCTTTGTGTTGCTAATACTTAGCTAAGCTTAGCACATATTTAGCAACTGACTGATTGATTACAGAGTCAGTGCCCTTTCCATTTTGCCACACCCTGGAGAAATTCTCCTGCATCCCTCTCATTCCTCCTATTGATAATTCTCCTTTTCTCCTTCCTTTGATTTCTTTATTTTCTAGAATAACACTCCCCAGCCATCCCCTCCTCAGAAAAGTACCCTCAAGCATGAAAACCTTCTCTCCTCCATGTCCCAATGCCCTCTTATCCTTAAAGTTTCTCATGTTTGCCACAGGATCTGAAAAAGGAAATGAATCTAGTCTGGGAGGAATTGCAAGGCCAGAGAAGTGACCCAGAGGTCAGCTAACACAAAAAAAGAAATGGGAAAAGGGGGAAACTTAAAGGAAAAAGAGCATTTCAAGGAAATCAGTAATAATTAGAAATTGAGAGCTATTGGAAGTTGGGATCCATTTAGAAAGACCACAGGCTTATTCAAGCCCCACCTAAGACAAGGCAGGAGAGGCAGAATAAAAGTAAGAATAGATAAACAAGAACAGAAAAGTCCAGGGATATATTGATTTATTCTCTCTCTCTGTCTCTCTGTCTCTCTGTCTCTGTCTCTGTCTCTGTCTCTCTCTGTCTCTCCTCTGTCTCTCTCTCTCTGTCTCTGTCTCTGTCTCTGTCTCTTTCTGCCTCTCTCTCTCATCTATCTTGTTATCTATCTGTCTATTTCTGTGTCTGTGTGTCTGTCTATTTAAAACACTTACCTTCCATCTTAGAATCAACACTGTGAATTGGTTCCAATGCAGAAAAGCAGTAAGAGCTAAGCAATTGGGGTTAAGTGATTTGCCCAGGGTCACAGAGCTAAGATGTCTCTGAGATCACAATTGAAACCAAATCCTCCCAACTCCAGGTCTGCCTTTTTAGCTACTGAGCCACCTAGCTGCCCTTATATTCCCTTATTAATTAATGTAGTATAAACTTATTATCATATCTTGCAAACTCTGTCTAAAGATGAATCTTGTCCAATTGTACCATCTTGTTGTAAGCCTTTTCAATCATTTTTTCTGACTTATTTTTTTTAACCTTCTGTCTTAGAATCCATACTGAGTATTAGTTCTAAGGCAGAAGAGCACTAAAGACTAGACCATTTGGGGTTAAGTGACTTGCCCAGGGTCATACAGCTAGGAAGTATCAGAAGACAGATTTGAATCCAGGTTCTCCCCAACTCCAGGCCTGGATCTCTATCCACTGAGTCACCCAGGAACCCCTGGCTTCTTAATTAAATTAGTGTTTATCAGTTGTTGCCTTTTTTGGTGTTGTGAAACTATACAAAGATAGCTTCTGAAGACTTCTTAGCTTTTTAAAAGACATTGGTAGTTAATATTGGCTTCCAACAGTATGGACTAAGATGGCAGGAAATTCTTCAGGCTCCAGTGTGTAAATTTAATGGGAATTTCTGTGGAGTTGCAAATTTCTGTTAACATGCATCAGATTGCTTCTTCCAATATTAGTTGGGGGTTTGAGACATTTATGCAGCAAAGAGCTATAGGGAAAGGATTGAATGAACGAAAATAAAATTTCAAAATATTTATTTATATGCCAAGTGGAGATACATATACAAAAGTGAGAAAGTCCCTGCTCTTAAGGAGCTTATATTACAATAGGGAAAGACAATACCAATATAGATCATTGTCTTGATCAGAGTAGCAAAGTCTTTCATAGTTGATTATCATTATAATATCATTGATACTGTATACAATGTTCTCCAGAGTCTGCTCACTTCACTTTGTATCACTTCACATAATCCTCCCAGGTTTTTCTGAAACTATTTTGCTCATCATTTCTTATAGCACCATAGTATCCCATCACAATCATATGCTACGACTTGTTTGGTCATTTCCCCAATTAATGGGCTTCCCTTCAATTTCCAATTCTTTAATGATTTATAGGTGTCTGTTTTCTATCCTGACACTTTGCTGAAGTTGTTCTTTATTTCAGGTAGTTTTTTAGGTAGTTTTCTAAGTATTTCATTACAACATTTTCTAAGAGTGATAACTTTATTTCCTCATTGTCTATTCTTATTCTTTCAATTATTTTCTTTTCTTATTGTTATAGCTAACATTTCTAGTACAACAATGAATGATAGTAGTGATAATGGATGTACTTGTCTCATCCTTGATCTTATTGGGCATGTTACTAGTTTATCTGCATTATAGACAATGCTTGCTTTTTGTTGTAAGTTGATACCACTTATCACCTTAAGAAAGTTCCATTTATTCCTATACTTTCTTGTATTTTAATAGAAATGGGTTTTGTATTTTGCCAAAAATTTTTTATATCTGTTGATATAATCATATTATTTTGTTGTTTTTATTATTGATATGGTCATTTAGGTTTATAGTTTACCTAATTTGAACCAGTCCTGCATTCCTGGGATGAATCCAACCTGTTTATAGTGTATGATATTTGTTATGTATTGCTATAGTTGCCTTCTTAGTATTTTTAAAAAATTTCGTCAATATTCATTAGGAAAATTGTTTGATGGTTTTCTTTCTCCTGTTTTTATTCTCTCAAGTTTATATATTAAAACTACATTTTTGTCATAGAAGGAATTTGGTAGAACACATTTATCTATTATTTTCAAATAGTGTATATAGTATTGTAATGATGTTTTCCTTAAACATTTGGTAGAATTCACTTATACATCCATCTGTTTCTAGGGATTCTTTTCTTATGGAGCTCATTGATTGCTTATTCAATTTCTTTTTCTAAAATATGATCTCTATTTCCTTTTCTATTAATCTGGAGAATTTATATTTTTGTTGATATTCATCCAAAATATTCATCTGTTTTACCTTAGAAGACCATTTTATTGGCATATGATTTGGCGAAATAGCTCCTAACAATTGCTTTAATTTCCTCTTTACTGGTGATGCATAAAACCTTTTCAATTTTGATGCTAGAAATTTGTTTTTTCCTTTCTTCCAAATTAGCCAGTAATTTATTGGTTTTATTGCTTTTTTTCAGTAGGTGGAATTTTAGCTGAGACTAAAAGAAGTCAAGGAAATTAGAGGCTGGCAACAAGGAGAGTTCCATGTATGGGGGATAGGAAAGGAAAATGTCCAGAGTTGGGAAATAGTCTAAAATGAAGAATAGCAAGGAGAACAATGTCACTGGATTGCAGAGAAATTGGGGATGTGAGGAAGGTGTAAGGTTTAAGAAGATTGGAGAGATAGAAAAAAAGAGGAGGTTATGGAGGACTTTTAAAGAAAATGGAGAATCTTATATTTGATCATAGAAGGTAATAGGAAGTATTAGAGTTGATTTAAGAGGGAGATGACATAGACAAGCTTACATTTAAGGAAGATAATTTTGATAGCTGAGTGGAGGATGCACTATACAGCAAAGAGAGATCTGAGACTGGGATACCAACCATAGCAGAATTTTGCAACAGTCTAGGTCAGTGATGGGCAAACTTTTTAAAGAGGGGGCCAAAGGAAAGGAAATGCTCATCTGTCAGTCTGTTTCTAAGGCAACTCTTTCGAAGTTTCATTGTCTTATATCCTACTCATTGTATTCGTCAGATTAAGAATAATGTCTCCTGGCTAGATAGAACATTTCAGGGGGCCGCATCACCCAGGGGCTGTAGTTTGCCCATCACTGGTCTCGGTGGTAAGCTGAGGAGGAGTTGCACCCAAATACTGACAATGTCAGAGGAGAGAAGGAGAGAGAAGTTGATGTGCAGGGATATACTACAGAATTTAATAACTAATGGTATACAAGGCAATAAAAGAGTGAAAAATCAAGAATGACACCACGTTTGCCATTTTGGATAACTAGGATACCATTGCCTTCCACAATAGGGAAGATAGGAAAAGAGGACAGTTTGATAAAAATGATAAAGTGTGTTGAATGTAACAAGACATCTAGTTTATCTGTAGGTAGTGAGAGACTAGAAGTCAGGAGAGAAATTAGAGCTGGCCAAAGAAATCTGAGAAAAATTAACCTAGAGACAATAGTTAAAGCCAGAAGAGATGGTGAGATTACCAAATGAAATAGCAGAGAGAGGGAATAGAAGAGAACAAAAGCTTTGAGAGATATCCATAGTAAACAAGCACAAACTGGATAAAAATTTGGCAAAGGAGACTTAAAGGGAGGTAGAAGATGAACCAGAAGAAAGCAATGTGATGAAAATCTAAAGAGAAGAGCGTATTCAAGAGAAGAGTGACATGGATAGTGTCAAAGATTACAAAGAAGTAAAAAAGTATAGGGTTTGAGGTATTTAAGAAATCATTTGTAACTTTGTTTTCTTAAAATTTTATTTTAATTATCATGCAAAACACACTTCCATATCGGTCACTGTAAGAGCACACTCATACAAAACCAAAACCCCAAACAAAACTATAAATACACTTATGATCCACATACATCCTACTCCAACAGTTCTTTCTCTGGAGGGGGATAGCATTCCCCATCATAAGTCTTTCAGAATTGTTCCTGATCATTGCATTGCTGAGAGTAGTCATTGGTAATTTTGTAGAGAGTTGTTTCAGTTGATTGATGAGGTCAGGAGCCAGACTACAGAGTTTAGAAGGGAGAAGAAAAGCATAGATCATAGACAATATTCTTTAACAATCTAGACAGAAAAAGAAGCAATGTAGGACAACAGCTAGCAGTGATAGATGGATTAAGTGAAATTTTTTTGAGGATAGGAGTAGATATGAGTATGTTTGGAGGCAAGGAAGCAAGCAATAGAAAAAGAAATGAAAGATAAATGAGAGTGAGTATGACAGAAAAGACGTTTTGATGATGAAGTCAAGATAGAATAGGATGACTTATACCTGTAGAAGATTTAACTTTGGCAAGAAGGGGTACCTCTTCATAGGAAATGAATATGAAGGAAAAGAAAGTGAAAGAAAACATCATAATGGTATGTATGAGATGAGAAGGGCAAAGAGGAAACTCACATTGAATGACCCCAATTTTGTGTGAAGTATGTGCCATGGTTCTCAGCTGAGAAAACAAGGGGTAGGAAGGTTGTATGAGGCATGAGGTAGAAAGAAAATATTTGGAAGTCACCCTGGTGAATGGGATGGTGATTTAATTAGGCAAAAGAACTGCCTACAATGATAGCCCAGTTGAGATGTTACCTAAATTTGTAGTGGATCCAATTAGCATAGTTTTGTGATATAGAAAGGATATGAAAGAGAAAACACTTGTTTTCCCCCCATCTTCTCAAGAAGGCAGAACTAGAAGGAATGGATCATATTAATAAAAGTGAAAATTGTGGTTTTATAAAAAAAACCACTTTCTAATGATATGAACTGTACAAATGAAAATTGGGATGCCTTTAAAGAAGGTGATTTTTTTTCCTCATTGGAGGTTTCCAGATAAGTACTGGGTCACCATTTGTCAGATGATATTTTAGAAGAATCCTTTTACATATAATGGATTATATTAAATGTCTCCTGGGGTTCATAAAAACATGGAAATTCTGTTATTACATAATAATTCCTAGCACATAATTTGGTTGTTGTTATTCAGTTTGTTGTTTCTGACTGTGACCTCACTTGGTCACAAAAGGCTAGATAGCACATTGGATAGAGAACCAGGTCTGGAATCAGGAAGACATGAGTTCAAATCTGGCCTCAGACATTCCTTAGCTGTGTGACCCTGGGCAAGTCACTTAAACCTATTTACTTCAGGTTTCTCATGAGTAAAATAATCTGGAAAAAGAACTGAAAAGTCACTCCATTGTCTTTGCCAAGAAAACCCCAACTGCTGAATTTGAAAGGGTCTTGAAGAGAATATATGTAAAGTTCTTTGCAAATTTTAAATCATGATAAAAATGTAATATTTATAAACACTCAAATAAATTTGTAATATGACCAATTTGATTATTCCCCCTAACCGTGTGCCATGTAAATGGTTCAAGAATAACTACTCTTTCTGTGACTTCTGGCTCTGCCTTCTAAGTTTGTTTCATGCAACTTGCTAGAGGCCCTCCACTTCTAAGTTCATCATAGCTGTTCCATGTAAAATGCTACAGGTCCTTTTCCCTTTGTCCTGACATTATCAAAATACCAGTGAAGCCCCCAGGCAATCTGTCCCTTTTACCATGAGATCATTGCTTTCTTTTTCTGTCATACAATTCTTTGCTAACATTTTCACTCTGGCTTTTCTTTGTAGTTCTTTATATATTGTTGCAGCCTTTTTGTACACATAATACCCATCTTAAATATCCTCATAATCTGTAGAGGTGAGTTGTGATGCCATTTTCATTAGAAATAATATTCATGGGAGCAGGTAATTGGCTTAGTAGACTGAGAACCAAGCCTAGAGATGGGGGATCCTGGGTTCAAATATAGCCTCAGAGATTCCTAGCTCTGTGACCCTGGCAAAGTCACTTAACTCTCACTGCCTAGTCCTTACCACTCTAAAACTAAGGGTTTTAAAAATAAATTTTAATACTTTTAATGAATTAGAAAATGGACATTAATAAAACAATAATTTAGCAATAATACATATTATATGCTGATATGTACAATGTGTGTATGTCTGACTTTATTAGAAAAGGATATATTTAGCTTATCTAATCCACCTTCTCTCCCACATAATCTATAAATGTGGGTTTTGATGGTTATTTTCAACTTAGTTCTATTTTATATTAACAAAGTGCATCAAAGGAAATTCTCTGCAATCCATTAACAAATCAGTGCATTTTTATTTAATAATAGATTTAAACCAGATATAATGATCTAGTTGTCTAAAATATTTTAGGATTGCATTAGATGAGATCCAGATCATAGGGCACACTAAAATGCACATAATTTTATTTGTTCACAATTTTTCTCTTTTGATGCAGTCGGGGCAATGACAACAGACTGGCCCACCGTCGACAGACCATCCTCCGAGAGAAGGGGAGAAGGTTAGCCAATCGAGGGCCAGCATATATGTTCAATGATCACTCAACAAGCTTGTCCATTGAGGAGGAACGCTTTTTAGATGCGGCAGAGTACGGCAACATTCCTGTAGTGCGAAAGATGCTAGAAGAATGCCTCTCACTTAACGTGAACTGTGTGGATTACATGGGCCAGAATGCTTTGCAGCTGGCTGTAGCCAACGAGCATCTGGAAATTACTGAACTTTTGCTTAAGAAAGAAAATCTGTCCCGAGTTGGGGATGCCTTGCTCCTGGCCATTAGCAAAGGTTATGTTCGAATTGTTGAAGCAATCCTAAACCATCCTGCTTTTGCTGAGGGCAAGAGGCTGGCAACAAGCCCCAGCCAGTCAGAACTCCAGCAAGATGACTTTTATGCCTACGACGAAGATGGAACCCGCTTCTCTCATGATGTGACCCCCATCATTCTGGCTGCCCATTGCCAGGAGTATGAGATTGTGCACACCCTTTTGAGGAAAGGAGCCCGGATTGAAAGGCCTCATGACTATTTCTGCAAGTGTAGTGAATGCAATCAGAAGCAGAAACATGACTCTTTCAGTCACTCGAGATCCAGAATCAATGCCTACAGGGGTCTGGCAAGCCCTGCCTATTTGTCACTGTCTAGTGAAGATCCTGTCATGACGGCCCTAGAGCTTAGCAATGAGCTGGCAGTGCTGGCCAACATTGAGAAGGAATTTAAGGTAGGTACATCATCAGCAGGTGAGAAAAAGCTAATGAGCACCTGCTGTATCCTTTCCCCTCTGCTAATAAGTGTGTGGGGTTAAGAACTACTTCCTACTTTGGGTTATTAGTTGTTGGACTCCTAAGCCACACAGCCATTTATGGCAAGCCCGGACATCCACCCCAGCCCCATTCTGATAGCTTCTCTATGGAGAAATATGGATTTTTTGGGGCCAAGTCACTGGTTTGTACTTTATTTTTGATAGAATAAAAAGCCTCCTAGGATCATAGAATCATAGATTTAGAGTTATAAGGGACTTTAGAAGCCAACAAAATCAACTCTTTTTATTTTATAAATGAGGAAACTGAAGCTGATGAGGAAAATATGGTCCTTATCTTCAAAGAGCTTACACTATGGCTGGGAAGAAGATCTATACATATAGAATAGTTAACGCTAGACTCTTAAGTTCCAGGAAGGCAAGGACTGGGTCATATTCTCCTTTATATCCCTCATAGTACTTTGTTCAATGCATTGCATATAGTAGATGATCAAAAATATTTGTTGGATAAATTATAGAGGATTATCGATCAGGAATCAGTTGCTGAATAGAATAGATCAAAAGTGGTTACAATAACACAGTTAAAAAGAAGATTCAAATTCAAACTCTTTTGTTTTCAGTTTGTCTGAATATGGGCAATAATTTCTGGGCCTGGATTTCTGCATGTGTAAAATGGAGAGGTAAGATAGGTTAGATGATGTTTAAAGCTCCTTGCACATCTAAACTCTGTTCTATTTTCTATGGATGTGAATGATCCCAAGAAATCAGAGGTTTAATGGAAGAGGCAAGCCTTGAACTAGCTTTGGGGCTAGTTCTTGGTGGAACTTGGGGGCATTAGAAAAGAGGAAAGAGAGTGCATTTCAGTGAGGGAAAAACCATGAGTAAGAGTGGAAATGAAAGTGGCAGGTATGAAAGTCAGAAAGGAATCGAGTATGAATGGATTAGAGTTTGTTTTGGAGGTTAATGGGAGATGAGGCTATATAGGTAATGTAGGACCTGATGATGAGCCTTGAATTTTAGACTGAGGAATTATGCATTTTTTTCTCACAAGTCCTTGTTAATGATAAGGAAGGAATTGGCATGATGATTTGTGGTTAAGTGGACACAAATATAAAGCTAAAATGCAATCTAAAATCGCACATCACAAAACAAAATTAAGGAGGGAGAGTTTTATCACGTCTGATGAGGTGAAATATATTATATTGTTTATGCTAGGCCTGGATGGGTGGGGATGAAAAACTCAACACCATACTCAATTTTTAATTATCTAAGGTCATTCCTACAAGAGGATACCCTTAAATTTATTATCTGATTCTCTGGGCTTTTGGATATGGACTTGACTGGGAAGATCTATATAATTTCACACATAAATGTTTGGAGGGAAGTGACTTTGATGAGAGTAGGGCTAGTGTGAAGCTAGATTATAATGGGAAATAGCTCTGTATCCCAGAAATCTTAGTACAGTTTTAAGCTTTAACCACTGAGTTTCCTTGCTTTTCTGGCAATGATTGCTATTCACCTCTTGGTGAATCTCAAGGAGATATAGAATTTATCTCAAGGTTTTTTAGATTCAAGAGATTTCAAGAATTTTCAAAATTCAAAAATTCAAGAAATTTTATTTTACTCCATTTATTTGTTTGTTTGTTTTAATTGTTTTTGGGAAATTTTTATTTAATTATTTTAGAATGTTTTTCCATGGTTACAAGATTGATGCTCTTTCCCTCATCCCTCCCACCTCTCATAGCTGACACACAATTCCACTGGGTTTAAATGTGTCATTGATGAAGACCTATTTCCATATTATTGATATTTACACTAGGGTGATCATTTAGAGTCTACATCCCCAATCATAGCCCCATCGACCCATGTGATCAAGCAGCTGTTTTTCTTCTGTGTTTTTACTCCCACAATTCTTTCTCTGGATGTGGATAGCGTTCTTTCTCATAAGTCCCTCAGAAAGTCTTGGATCATTGCATTGCTGTTAGAGAAGTCCATTACATTCGATTGTGCCATAGTGTATCAGTCTCTGTATATAATGTTTTCCTGGTTCTGCTCCTTTAGCTCTGCATCAATTCCTGGAGGTCATTTCAGTTCACGTGGAATTCCTCCAGTTCATTATTCCTTTGAGCACAGTAGTATTCCATCCATCACCAACAGATGCCACAGTTTGTTCAGCCATTCCTCAATCGAAGGGCATACTCTCATTTTCCAGTTTTTTGCCACCACAAAGAGTGTGGCTATAAATATTTTTGTACATGTCTATTTTCTTATGTTCTCTTTGGGGTACAAACCCAGCAGTGGTATGGCTGGATCAAAGGTTGGAAATTTTAAAGAGGAAATTTAGGCTTATTGTGAGGAGCTAACAATTAACTACACAAATGAAGTTGCATTCCTAAGGAGTAGATTCTTTATTATTGAAGATCTTCAACCAAAGGCAGGATGACCACTGTTTGAGTATATTGTCAAGGAGACGCTTTTTTCAATTCTAGACTGGACTAGAAGGTGTCTGAGGTTCCTCTCTAAAGTTTTGTGAAATCTATCTAACACACAGCACTATGTGAAGCACTGGGGAGAGGAATAAAAATGAAACAGTTCCTGACACCAGAGAATTTGTATTCTAGTAAGGGAATGTAACATTTATATAACTAAGTAAAGAGAAATGTAAGAAAGGAGAGCTATATAAGCACAAGAAGGAAGCTAAACACAGGGCTATCCTCAAAAGGAAGTATATTCTTGGAAAACATACCTTGGTATGTGTATGATAGGGAGAGGGGAAAAGGATATCTTTTATTTAAATATAAACATAGTTTTTGAAGGAAATTTTATTATATATAAAAAAGGATAAAGAGATATTTTTGAAAAATCAGAGAACTAACATGGAAATCTGTTAAAAGGGAGAGAGAAAGAAGCCCTAAACTAGTCAATAAGTCAGCTTAACTTCCATACTTGAAAGAATTTGAACCCATCAGCTTCAAATCATATATATAATCAGACCCTCTCCTAAATGAATAGATTTCTTTTCATTATGTGAGTCTCCCAATAGCTGCTTCAGGTTTTCTATGGACTTGTAAAAATTAATGTTAAGACCAGACATCCAACCCCAGTTCTATACTGACATCTTCTTCATGAGGAAAAAAATCAGATATCAAATGGGTTGAACCCATTGTCTAGTTACTATTTTATTCTATCGTTGAATGACAAACCTAATTGCATCATAGGATCATAGTTCTTGAGTTAGAAGGGAATTTAAAGACCATCAGATCTAACCTCCTCATTTTATAAGTGAGGGTTATAGAGATTAAATAACTTGCTCAAGGTCACATGGGCAGTGAGCATAAGAAGTAGCATTTGATCCCAGGACTCTAAAGCTAGTCCTTCTTTGTCAATATAAGTCTTTAGTCATGTCTACAAAATACAGTTTAGCTTTATTCTCCAAAATATTCTACTGGCACAAGAGTGGCCAATGTCTCCTTTTATGCTGCATGTGACTTCCACAGTGCCTATGTGTAAGCTCAGGCAGGCAAATCCAAGAAGTTGTTATGCTAGAGTAATTTCAGTTCATAAAGAGGGCTCTGAAGATGACCCTGAGGGCATAAGTAGGTGAGTCTCATTCTCAAATCTGGAAAAGTGCAGGAAGAGTAATAAAGCAGCATCAGCAAACAGATGGTAATAGTAGGGGGGGAAGAAACTCAGGAATAGGAGTTGGGAGACTAATGTTCTAAGATGTCACTAACTAGCTAAGAGATGTTGGGTAAGCCATTTCCTGAATCTTGGCCTCAGTTTTTCACGATTTTAAAATGTAGAGAATTGTCTTGAAGATTTCTTATTATTAGAGGTAAAGGTCACATGGATTTTGGGTGGGGAAATTATTTCCCAAGAAATTAGTCCTATTCTTTGAGGGGAAGAAAAAAGGGTATAAGTATTAACCCATGGCATTGATACACTTAAACTCTTGAAAAGTCCTTGAAAAATTTCCACATAAAAAAGTGTTAGAAAAACTGAGTTACGATGGGAAGGTGACATGGTACTGGGAGATTTTTAACTTCTTTTTTTAGATAAAGATTGAAAAATCTATTAGTAAAAGAGAATGAGCACTTCTACAAATGAAGAAAGGTGATTTCCCCTGAACTAGTATATGACAAAATTTAAGGGGAATAAGTAACAAAGTATTCTAGTTTGTAGGTAATGTGAAGCAACTTCTAGATAACAAAATATTGAGAAAGTAGGAAAAAAACTCTTGTAGAATTAATAATTTTAATAATATTAGAAACTTTGGGCTTTTAGGGGAAATGTAGGGAAGTGTATTTAGTGCCTAGACTTGACATAGAAGGTGACAGACTCTGAGCCATACCTCAAACCCCACAGGATCTTAGAATTATGTGATTTTTTAGAGTTTTTTTAGCTTAATTTGTCACTTGATAAATATACTCTACAACACCTCCTGGTTATTCTGAATGTCTCTAGTAGTAACACAGAAACCATTACCTTACAAGTTATTCTATTGTTAGAAATGTTTGCTTTGTATTGAACCAAAATCTGCTATTGAAAATTCTGTCCAATGTTCCTAGTTCTGTTTTCTGGAACCATCTAGAAGTCTACAGAAGTGTGGAATAGTGGAAAGAGTGAAGGATTGGAAGTTGAAAGGACATGGGTACAAATCCTGTTTTTGCCTCTTAATTACCTGTGTGACCTTTTATAGAAGCAAGGTGGTAAAGCAGAAAGCTGTGGATCTAGAGTCAGAGGAAATGGGTCCTAATTTCACCTCTGCCATTTATGACCTTTGTAATTTTGAGCAAGTCACTTAAATTTTCTTACATTAGTTTCCTCATCTGTAAAAATGAGGCATTTGAACTAGACGGTTTCTAAAATATCCTCTACCTTAAAATCTTTGATCCTAAGATTCCATGACCTTGGAGAAGTCACTTCACTTCCTTGGTTCTCTGTCTTCATGTATAAAATGAGAAAGTTGGGAAAGATAATCTCAGAGGTCCCTTCCATCTCTAAATCTATGATCTGATGGAGCCTAGCCACTCTTCCCAAAGATAAACCTTCAGATAATTTGAAGATAGCTATAAAGCTCCTCTTCTTTTGGTGAAATTTGTCCAGTTACTTCAACTTTCTCATATGATATGAATTGAACTTATATCACCATCCCAGTCAGCTTTGTTAGGACATATTTTTACTTTCCAGTATTTAGCATGGTACCTTGTACAGAGTAAGCATTTAATAAGTATTTATTGACTATTAGTGATTGATTTGTCAAAGTCCCTCTTTAAATAATACACAGAATTAAACACAATACTCCAGATGTAGTCTGAATCAGGGAGACTATGATAAGTGGATTACTTCCCTTGTCCTAAGCTCTATATTTCTGCTATGTTATCAAGTCAACAAACATCATCAAGTACTAGAGACAGTGTTTAACACTGGAGATAAAAAGAAAAGCAAAAACAGTCTTTGCTCTTAAGGAAATCACTACTAATGCAGGATAAATTTAAATAAGCTCTCTTTGATTACTTTATCACAATGTTGGCTCATTGTGAGTTGTAGTCAAAGAAAATTTCCAATTTCTTCTAATAGACCAGGGGTCGGCAACATATGGCTCTTTCTGCAGGAGCCATAAAGTCCATTTTTTTTTTCAGGCACTGTTACAGGAGCCTGCACTGTGAGCACTGTACAGCTCTCACAAAATTATATTTTAAAAAATGTGGCATTTATGGCTCTCACGGCCAAAAAGGTTGCCGACCCCTGTAATAGACCATTGCCTAGCCATGTCTTCTTTGTCTTGTATATGTGTTCTTGATTTAAAAAAAAAAATCTAAGTTCAGATATTCATGTTTATTTTTTTTTCATTTTTTTTCATTCTTTTTTTTTTAAACCCTTAACTTCTGTGTATTGACTTATAGGTGGAAGAGTGGTAAGGGTAGGCAATGGGGGTCAAATGACTTGCCCAGGGTCACACAGGTGGGAAGTGTCTGAGGCCAGATTCGAACCTAGGACCTCCAGTCTCTAGGCCTCTCAATCCACTGAGCTACCCAGCTGCCCCCTATTCATGTTTATTTTTATTCATTTTTATCCTGTTAGTTTCAGCCCATTAATTTTATGCTACCATAATCTTCTGGGATTCTGCTATTTTTAACAAATATATTAATTGTCCCTTTTCTTTGCCCAAAGAATTAAAATCACTGCAGACATTTTCCTGATTGTAAGCAAGCAACAATGCTATTCCAATTAATCCACACACCTGAACACACAAATACACTCACACAGATAATTGTGATAGTAACTGAATGATCATAGAAAAAGTGTTGTTAAAGAACAAAAAGCAGGATCTTGCCTTTGTACAAAACTATAGTGAATCTTCATCAGAAATATTATAGGTAGCTTAATGTAATGGAATGGGAGGAAGTACAGAGAAAGACAATTAAAATAATCAGGACTGGGAGATCTTATATATGAAGGCAACAAAACTCATCCCTGCCAACAACCTTTTATTTTATTTTATTTTATTTTATTTTCAGTTCCAAATTCTATCCCTACTTCCTCTTCCTAATCTATAGAAAAGGCAAGAAATACAATACCTATCATACATTTGAAGTCACGTGAAACATTTCCACATTAGCACTGATAAAAAAAAACAAAAAACAAAAAACAAAAAACAAGGGGAAATGAAGAGAAAAATGTTTCAATATATACTCAAAGTTCATCATTTCTCTCTCTGGAGGTGGACATTTTTTCATCACAAGCCTTTGAAATTGTTTTGGATCATTGTATTGATCAGAGTTGCTAAATCTCTTATAGTTGATTATCATTACAATATTTCTGTTACTTGTATGCATTTTTTTCTTGGTATTGCTCACTTCACTTTACATTAGTTTATTTTAAAGTCTTCCCAACTGTTTTTTTTTTCTTGAAACTATCCCTTTCATAATTTTTTAGATTATAGTATTATTCTATCACAACAATATACCATAACTGGCTTAGCCATATCCCTATTGCTAGATACCCCCTCAGTTTCCTATTCTTTTCCCCTCATAAAAAGAACTGCTTGAATACTTTTGTACATGTGAGTGCTTTTCCTTTTTCTTTGCACTCTTTGGGATATAGTTTTAGTTGTGGTATTGCTGGGTCAAAGGGTATCCAGTTTCATAGCCCTTTAGAGATAGTTCCAAATTGTTCTCCAGAATGGTCAAACCACTTCATAACCCCACCCATGAGCATTAAATGTACCTATTTTTTCACATCCCATCCAATGTTCATAATTTTCTTTTTCTGTCATGTTAGTCAATCTGATAGGTGTGGGGTGATACCTTAGAGCATTAACTTGTATTTAATTATTTGTGATTTTAGAGCATTTTTTCACATGAATATTGGTATCTTTGAATTGTTTCTCTGAAAATTGCTCATTCTGGATTTGGATTTTGGCTATAATATATTCCTAGGAGTTTTCATTTTAAAATTTCTTTCAGGAGGTGATCAGTGTATTCTTTGAATTTCTATTTTGCCCTCTGGTTTCCTTTTAATAATTTCTTGAAATATGGGTGTGTAGGCTGTTTTTGATCATGGCTTTCAGGTAGTCCAATAATTCTTAAATGAACTCTTCTAAATCTATATTCCAGGTCAGTTGTTTTTCTTATAATTCATATATATTTCCCAACCCAATTTGGCTTTGTTTAACTGTTTCTTGAAGTCCTTCAGAGTCATTGATTTCCATTTGACCAATTCTAATTTTTAAGGAGTTCTTCAATGAACCACTTTTTTCATTTGGCCTATTCTTATTTTTAGGGAGTTAATTTCTTCATTTTTAGTGCCTCTTTCCATAATTTTCCTATGTACTAATTTCCTTTCTAATTTTTCCTCTTTTCCTTTTATTTGATATTTAACATTATTTTGCTCTGTTTTATTCCCTTAGTATTTTAAAGAATTTTTGTTGGACTTGTTTTCACTTTGCATTTTTCTTTGAGCCCTTGCTTGTAGATTTTTTTCAAGTCATCATCTTCTGATTTTATTTCTTGAGCTTCTCTATCACCATAGTAGCTTTGTATGAAGAGTTAAATTGTTGTTGTCAATGTGTGCTTATTTTTCCAGTCTATTTCTTGACTTTGAATTTTAATATGTTAGAGTTGAACTCTGTTCATCTCTGGGGGTGGGCAAGAGTTGGGAAATGATTGGTCTAAACTTTTCTTTATGTCCTTTTTTCTGCTTTCATAGCTCAATCTGTGGACCTATAGGTTTTTGGTGTCTCCAAGAGGAGAGGTCTAGTTATTTCCCTCATGCTCTATAGGATTCAGGTAGAACCCTTGTTCTCTTATGACTTTTGACTCCTTCTCCCTGCCCTGGAATAGTGTCCCAGAACAAGGTGATAAATGATGATAGAACTGCCAAGTCGTGACAAATCCTATGCTTAATGCCAGAACAGGGTCCCCTGGGGTTTCTTTCTGACCAGGTGTTCAGACTCTGACACTACCTGGTGCCAGTACCACAGCTGATCTCTCAGCAAGTACCCATCTCAGTATCAAAATGTGTCTCTTTCTGTAGTCTAAGCTTTTCTGGGCTAGAAAAAATGATTCACTGTCATTTTTTCTTGACTTTCCTTCTCAGAATTCTGTTGTGGTTTTTTTTTTTTTTTGCTTCATTTTAAAGGAGAGGTTTAGGGTGAGGTCTGGTCATTGTGATCTTTCACTCTGGCATGTTGACTACACCCTTCCCTTATTATGAAGGTAACCTTTCTTTAAAAGGTGATGCTTTAATCTGAAAGCTCAAGACTTGGAGAAGGGAATGGTGCTAATGTGGAAAAAGGCACAGAGGGTTCAGGAAAATGAAAATGGAGCTGGTACCACTTGAAGCTAGGAGGTGATAAGCTTGTGGCCAAAATATATATAAAATGAGTTCATTAACTCATTTTTTAAAGTATTTTTAAAAATTTTTTTTAAACCCTAATATCTTTTTATATATATCCTTCTGTATTAATTTTTTTTTTATTTGTTATAGGGCTAGGCAATGGGGGTTAAGTGACTTGCCCAGGATCACACAGCTGGGAAGTGTCTGAGGTTGGATTTGAACCTAGGACCTCCTGTCTCTAGGCCTGGCTCTCAATCACTGAGCCATCCAGCTGCCCCCTCATTAATTCATTTTAAGAAGTGTTTAGATAATTTTATTGATGATGATGTATGTGTGTTTATGTTATAACTTTGATACAATGGAAAGAAACTATATAATCTTGTTGTGTGCCCTGGGCATGCCTGTCAGAGGACAGAAAAACAGACTATTCAGGTCTTCATTTGAACCTCTTTTATTTTGGATATATATATCTTTAGATATATATATTTTGGATATATAACTTTGGATATATATTTTTTGGATATATATCTTTGGATATATATATTTTGGATATATATCTTTGGATATATATATTTTGGATATATATCTTTTATTTTGGATATATATCTGTGAACAGAGTCCACAGAAGTACCTCTAAAGTTTGCACTTCCTGCCTCTGTCATATTCATCATTGGGATAAGGGATAAAGGACCTTGTATTTGACTGCTTAGGAGTTGTAGTGTGGTTAAAAGCAAAGAAATACATCTTTTCTCTCCTCTCCTCTTTCCATATTCTCTCTAATCTTATTCAATCATCTTTTTGAAACCACTGAGATGGATTGAGAGCCAGGCTTAGAGACAAGAGGTCCTAGGTTCAAATCTGTCCTCAGATACTTCCCAGCTGTGTGACCCTGGGCAAGTCACTTAACCCCCATTGCTTAACCCTTAACAGTCTTCTGCCTTGGAGCCAATATACAGTATTGACTCCAAGACTGAAGGTAAGGGTCTAAAAAAAAAAAAAAAGAAAGAAAGAAACAACAAAGAATGCCTTTGCAGTTACTTTCTTGAGTTCTTTTGATATCCTGTGATATCATTTGTTTATTCCTGGTGACTTCAACTCATTCAGAAAAGCAGCATCCTGTTTTACCAGTTTTTCACTTCTTCAATTTTTATTTCCCGTTACTAAATTCTGTTTTATTTTTCCAAGTCCAAAGATCATCCACAAATATTTATTGATAATGGAGAATAAAGGTAATTTCTGTCTTCTATCTCTTTCCTTTTATCATTCCATGCACCCTGATTAGGTTCCATCCAATATTTTATCTTCCTTCTAGTAATAAACAAAAATCTCTTTTTTTTCCATCACTGCCTTGTTTCCTTCTCTGATGCATTGTTTCTGATCTTATTTTTAAGAGTGTGCATGCTACTCTTTTCTCTCCTAAATTGCCTTCTTTTTTCTTTTTTTTAAAATCTAAGGTGATTGAAGATATATTAGAATCATAGATTTAGAGCTAAATAGGATACTAAAGGTCATTGATCTTCACCTTATTAATGATCCAAAAGGTTACATGACTTGCCCAGGGTCACATAGTAAGTATCTGAAACAGTATTTGAACCCAGGTCTTTAGGTCCTGTGTTCTATTCCATGCTGTCTCTCAGAGGAAGATGCCTATATATCCACAAAAGATTCTTTAGGTGAACTTCTCCCTTTTTATCCTAATCAGAATAAAATGTGGTTGTAACATTAAAACTTTGTTCTTGAGAATTTGACATCTCTCTACAGTCAAATTCCCCTAAAAAATTGACCAAAACTGTATTTCTATTGCTCTTCTGAATTCTCCAAAAAATGTTCTTCTTAAATATAGCATATGCATTAAACTGTGGTTAGTCTTTCTTTTATTATTTATCAAGAAATATGAGATGTGGTCCCTTCTTCCTGAAAAGCCCATTACTTCTTCTTCTTTAACTAGTTCCTCCTTAATGCTGAGAACTTGACCCCAAATAGCAGTTCCCTTGTCACTTCCTCTAGTATTTGAAGAATGAAATTATCATCACAGGCAAATTAAGAATTCAGCATCTAGCCTGCTCTTAATAGAGAAAAAAAACTATCAGATATTCAGATAATGGATCACTTCATCCTGCCTACCAATACATATAGATTTCCCCCAATTTAAAACAAACCAAAAAACCCCAATACAAATTTAACTTCCTCCTTCCAGCCACTCAAGCTTTCTTCCTATTTCTCCTTTTCTCACCTTTGCAAAAGCTCTATAGGAGTTGCCTCATTTTTTACCCCTCCTCACTTCTCCACCCTTTACAGTTCAACTTCTGACTCCAACACTCAACTAACATTGTTCTCACTGAAGTTATTTATGATATCTTGTTTAACTTGATAAATTAAAAAAAAAAAAGTCCGTATTCTTCTTGGCCTCTCTACAATGCTTAACAATATTAAGTTACCTCTTCTGGAGTGTCTTCCCTGAATTTTTGTGATGCTCCTATGTACTCTCTTTCTGCCTATTTGACCTCTAAGTCACATAGTCCCAGTCTATGTCTTCTTCCCATATGTGTGGGTGTACTAAGGCTCTGTCTTGGGCTCTCTTCTCTACTCTCTACATGCTCTTTCTCAAGGGGCTCATTAGATCCCTGGATTTCAATTACTATCTATCTTCAGAAGGCTCCAAACTTAAAATTCCAACCCTTTTTTCCCCCCTAAGCTTTAATCCCATATCTCTAACTGGAACATCTCCACCTGGATATCCCATAGACATCTCAAATGCTAATTGTTCAAAACAGAACTCATTATTTGTAGCACAATCTATGCCTCCTCCCCTTTTCATTGTCTCCAGCTCCCATATCCTTAGGCGGCCAAGTCTTATCAATTTTATCCCTTTTCTCTTGCATCCCCTTTTCTTCTCTACTCACATAAACACCCATTTAATTTAAACTCTGCATATCATGTTTCCTAAACCACTAGAGTAACCTCTTAATAGGTTTCCATCTATGTTTCCCTACTCCAATCTGTCATCCATCCAAACTGAAAAATTAATATTTTTAAAGCGTTAAGAGTGGTATCACATACTTGCTCAAGAAACTTAACAGATGAGGAAGAACTGCAGCATCCAAATGCTCTGCTGTCAGAATCTGAGAATTTAATATAACTTGGATACCTCAATAAGACATCTTTTGGGGTAGGAGGCCAGTTTCTGCTGGAAGAGGAAGAACGGATATTTTTAGTTGTTTATTTCATAGGAAAAAGACATTAGAAATATAGATAAAATTTTTTTGTTGTAGAGACATTTTATTTAGACAACTGAAGATAATTAAATTTGTTTAGAAGCAGTGTACAATGAAAGAGAAATTAAAACAAATACTTTATCATGTACTACAAAGCAAAAGTCTTTCTGCTTTGGTGGGAAAAAAGTTAATAAAAAAAGCCATTACATTTTTTCCCTCCACAATAAAGTAAAATGGCTACAAGAAATAGAATTGAAATAGGAGAAATTGGATATTGGCTTACCCATATTCATTCAAAAAGGCAGGAGGATAATGGATTAAATTAATTCTACCTGGCATTTTTTTGATATTCTCAGTTTTCACTCAGAGACAACACCAAGTTAGTTCCAACAATGGAGCTAACTAGCCCATTCCCAATGTTTTACTGCCCATATTTGCCTCATGTATATATTAGTGGAGAATTCTATATATTTTAATGCATATAAAATGGGCAAACTATCCTAAACTCTTATTTGAACCCATTTAATTCCTTGATTTATTCCACAAAAAATATATATGTGTAATATATATCACAGTATAGATATATAGTATCTATATATATATCACATATATACAAACATGTTATATATTCAATAAATATATACCATCCACATGATATATATGATATATACATGAATGTATATATGTGTGCTTATACATATTATATATATATATATATATATATATATATACTACATTGACTAAAAAGAGACAAACACTATATATTTATAATGACTAATCCCATTTTTTGCTCCTAGAGAAAAGATGAGGAACTGTACCTTTCTCCTTTTCTTGGAAAGGTGGAGGACTAAGTATAGAGAGTGGTTAGTACAATCTCAGATGTCAGTTGTGTCAGTAAGTTTTATTTTCCTTTGTTATTAGGAAAAGCTTTCTTGTGGCAATGGGGCAATACATCTAAAAATATCTGCTATATAAAATTGAAAAATGTATCATTAAAACTTGAAGAAAACCACAAAATACTTGATGCATCATGAAGCGGCTGAAGTAGCACCAAAAAACTTACTTGTATGAAGATTCTGGATGGTGCAGTGGGGAGAGTGCTGGACTTGGAGCCAGGAAGACCCAAATTCAGGCACTTAGCAACCATGAGACACTGACAAGTCACTTATACTTCCACTTGAATCAGTTTCCTCAAGAGTAAAATGGTGATAATAACTATAGCTATCTCCTAGAGTCATTGTGAGGATCAAATGGAATAAGATTTGTAAGGCACTTAGCATAGTACCTGGCACATAGTAGGTCCTATATAAATGTTAGCTGATGTTGCCATCATCAAGATGTGAATTTCACCAAAAGCTTCACGTAAGAAGAGGTATTCAACATTAAATTAAGGCAAATACCAATGAGAATAAGAAGAGACAGGGCAGAGTAGTTAGGACATCTTATAATGTCATTGCCTTTAATTCTTATTTTAAAACAATGCCTAATTTCTTTAAGTGTTCTTGTAGAATATAAATTTGATTCAATTCAGCAAATATTTTTCAAGCACTTGGTACAGTATAAAAGGCATTGTGCTCATTATGAGAGTAGATAAAAAGATAAATAAAAAAGATTCCCTGCCATCAAGAAGTTTACAGTCTAGAAGAGGGGATTAAAAACTTGTAAACAAGTTGATTAATATCCATATAACAATGGAGATTATTTTGGGGGGAAAGGAGTCTGTGACTGAACAATCTCTCTGCTTGCCCTTAGTCCACTAGATCAGATTATCTAAAGCACCTGTCCTGAACCAAAATCTCAAGATATATTCAGCAGACAGGACCTTGTTTTGTTTTGTTTTCTAATATACTTCCTCATAATACTGACAACATTTTCTACTTCCTCATGCACATAAAGAACCAACCTTAAACCAAATAAACCTTAAAAGAAGCTGACATTGGTAGTAAAGATACAAAACTGACAGTCCTGATAATTGATTGACATTAACTATCTGGATTTGAAAAGGATTAACATTTCATAAGAATATTGTAGATCCCTTTAATATATCTATTTTTTAGATATCTTGGTTCTTCAGTGGGTAGAGTGTTGTACTTGGATCAGGGAGACCTGAGTTCAGACCCTTCTCAGATCATTTAACCTCTCTCATCCTCAGTTTCTTCATTTGTTAAATGGAGATAATTAAACTTCCCTAATAGTGTTGCTTTGAGTGTCAAATGGGATTATTTTTGTAAATATATACAAAGGCACAATATAATACTAGCTAGTGATATAAAAAGCCTTATTTAGATAAACTTTAAAAAAAATCCTTTCTTTTCCATCTTAGCATAAACACTACAACTGGAGGACAAGGGTTAGGCAAATGGGATTAAGTGACTTGATTAGTTTTATACATAGCTAGGAAGTGTCTGAGGGCAGATTTGAACCTAGGTCCTTCTGACTCCAGGCTCAGTACTCTATTCACCGTGGTACCTCACTGTCCCCTAGATACACTTTTGAAAATAAAATTTAAGCAGGAAAAAAATTTTAGAAGCTCTATTGTCTATTTGCTTTTTCACATGCATTGTAAAATCAAATGCTTAAAAAAGAGTATCCATTTAAAAATATCCATTGAGGTACTATGTAAAAAAACAAAATTCTCTAAATTTAACCAATGTCACAATTTTCCTTTTAAATACTAAATACAAATGACTAGGTTGCTGTTTCCATTTAAATTACTATGTATTTGGTAGAGGGGGATTTAAATGTCTACAAATTGATTTCACAGGAAGGAAATGTACCTATGTCTAAAAATAAAGAGTTTTTTGTTGTTATTAGCATGGGTTGCTTCTGGAAGAATGCTGTCATCATTTAATCTGAAATAACTTGGAACACCAAATATTCAAGTACACAATGGCAGCCACTTCATTCATAAAGACCAAAGTGCTGACAGAGACTTATCTAGACTTTTTAAAAAGACTGATTTGTTTTTATTTTATTTATTAACATTTCATTTTACATGCATTTGTCATCTGTCCTTCCCAATGTGCCTTCCCAATCAAATAATTGAAAAGAAAAAGAAAATCTTCATAATAAACAGGCATAAACCAAAGAAATTATTTCACTGACCATGTCCAAAACTACATTTCTTGTTCTGCATTATAAGTACATCAGCTTAATCCATTTTTCAAGTTCAGGCTTCTAGACTGAAGCTATCCATTTCATCATTTCTTATATCACAGTAATACTTCATTCCATTAACAAACCACAATTTCTTCATTCTTCAACAGGTGGAGACCCCTTTAGTTTCTAGTTTGGGAGCTATCAAAAAAGAGCTACTAAAAATATTCGTATACATCCAGATTCTCCTCTTCTTTATTCTCTTTTGGGATTATCCAAATCATCACCCTATCTTTCAGATAATGAAACTCCAGAGATTACAGGTCACTTCTATAACTATATTACTTCACTTGTAAAATAAATTTATTTACCTCCAGGCAAAGAACTGACAAACTAGAATTATGCTGATATGGTTTTACACACACACACACACACACACACACACACACATATCTTGTCAAATGATACCTTCTTTGATGTGAGGTGGGGAGAGAGAGGAGACATCTGGGAACTTAAAATGTACCAAAATTAAATTAAATATAAAAAAGATTCAGTATCTCCCCAAATAAGAACCAATAAATTTTAGAATTTACCTATATTCCCCATTGAAAAATTGGCAATCTCCTTGAGAAATCAAATACATTTTTTTCAGAGTTCCACAGTGTTTTATATATATGTCAAGAAACTGCTCATTGGAAACAGGGCTTTCAGCATCTCTTTTTAGGAACCTAACCTTGGATGGCTCCTCAGGTTGTGACACATCTGAGAGTTAGCTGACTTTGCTTATCTTGTAAAAAACAGACAGATGGGGTTATGCAGACATGGCTGTTTCTTGGTGGCCCTGTTTACACTTTTGGAGCAGCTGCCTGATTAGCAGTTGTATAATTGAACTCCACTCAGCAAGATGGGCCACACTTTGATTTATCCTTTTATTTCCATAGAATTTACTCTAAAGCCAAGTAGCCTTTGAATCAGTTAAAATTTATCAAAAGTTTGCTTTGAGAGAATAATAAAGAAAATCATTGTAAAAAGTACAGAAACTTTATGATTTCTATTATTGTTGACATTATTCTAATACTGTGAATTGCCTCATATGTTGCTTTCACTTTTGTTGTTATTATATGTGTGATTTTGTTATTCTAGGGTGGGAGGAAAATTCCTCCATCACTGTAGATCTATAATCTGTGTTTATGTTAATTATTAGGGCACCAAGAGATTGAATGATTTACTGAGGCCCCAGTTCTTCATGACTTGAGACCAGTCCCTGTCATAACTACATTAAACTTCTTTGTCATTAATGACAATAAATCAGGAAATTTCTTGCTCTGGGGAATTTCAGAATTAATAGAGAAGAAAAGACTTGTGGAAAAAAAAAAAAAGACCCATTATTACATCTCATGAAAACAAATGTTACTAAGTGAATCTTGGGGAAAAAAAAAAAAAACTTTCTCTGCTTCTATTTCTCCATATGTGAAAAGATGATGTCAGACTAAATTCCTGTCTCTCAAACTTTTTTTCCAGTGGTGGAACCTGTTACTGAAAATGGAACTTTAGTAGAATCCTTATAGGAAAAAAAAAAAAAAAGTTAAAGAGAGGAGTTCCTAAACATTTTTCTGTCATTTTTCAGTCATGTATAACTCTTCTTTGACTACATTTGGGGTTTTCTTGGCAGAGATATTTGAGTTGTCTGCCATTTACATTTCCAGCTCATTTTACAGATAAGGAAACTGAGGCAACAGTGTTAAGTGAATTGCCCAGGGTCATACAACTAGTAAGTATCTGAGGCTATATTTGAACTCAGGGACATGAGTCTTCCTGACTCCAAGTAGGTCGCTCTATCCATTGTACCACCTAATTGTGATACCAAAGAACAAAAATAATTTCATTTATTTTAAGACAGATTTGTTAACTTTGTTTTTATATCTAGCAATATTGTCAATGACTTACTTTGTAATAAATGTTTAATAATTGGTAACAATAATGAAAAAAGAGAAATAGCCTGACATAGTTGACCTACAAGTCCGGAAAGTTTAATTTCAATACCATCTTGTATTAGCTATGTGCTGTGGATAAGTCACTTAAAGTTTCTAATATTCTAGGCAAGTCTCTAAGAGTTTAAATCATTATCAAGGTACTTATTTCCATCAGTAGAGGGAGTTGGAGATCCTGACCTAGATGAAATCACAAATCTAGAACAATTTTTTTTAAAGTGCTACGATTTATCCTTATAAAATGCTTCATAACAGTCTTAATTTTCCTCTAAATTTCCTTTCTCTTTGAGAAAATTTTCTCAATTTTTAAAATTGTTCCAATTTGGCATTTTCTGCATTTAAAAATAAAAATTTTCCTTTTAAAAATTTATTGGGTTTGCCTTTAAGTGTCTTTTATTTTTAATTTTGCTAGAACCATGAAACTTTGTTTTAAAGGAGGATGCTCACCCATAAGAATCACTAGAAGGCCACACAAGTGGAAGTTAGCATTAATCATAGTTGTATTTTTCCCTGCATTTAAAATTTGACACTTCGGTTAGGTTTATGTTTCATTATCAGCCTTCATTTTTTAAGATCCCTCAAAACTGTATTTTAGAGAACAAGGAATAATTCTATTTTTCAGCTGATAGTTACATACTGTTATCAGACTACAAGAATGTTAGTGATGTAAAATTAGATTATACTGCTTGAAGGTATATTAAAGATATTATTTCTCCCTCCTTAAAATAAAACCAAAGTAAATTATAATTATTGCTAGTTCTTGCAGGAATGTCTAAGATATCACGGTATTGATTATATCTAGATGGGAAAGGAAAGCTAAACTTCCCCCTAAATAGCATGTTCATTCCATACTTTTTTTTTTTTTAAGTGATTTAACAAAAGTAGAGAATGCATCAAAGGGAATTAAGACATCAAGTATTTTCTCAACATCTTAAACAAAATAATTTATTCTAGTCTAGGAAACATGCTATAGCTCCATGTATTAATATGTTTTAATCTACTTCTTCCATGTGTAATGTGCCATCACTTTCAAGTAGTGGCATTTCTTCTTTCAAGAAATGACATTTATATCATCTTCATCAATTCCGAGACTAAATTTGATCATCCTGTAGATCTGATTGGCATGTGTGTGAGGCTTTTCTAAGCTGAACCCAGAAGTGTGCAAACTCATCCAATAAGATGACCAGATATTTCACTGTTAATCATTCTTGTCAGCCTCTGCCATGTAACCTGCTGTTGAATTATCTCTTATTTCCTGAGCCTTCAAAATTCTTTGCATGCTTGCTGTCCAGCCATATGTGCTTGTGACAATGCAGCATGGGGAAGTAACCAATCAGTTTGATACAACAACCTTTCAATTTTCTTTCCTAGGATAGCTTTTATAATTTTGCAGAGGTTTTCAAACTTTACCTTTTTTCCTTTTGTTTCTTTTCTTCATCTTCATCCTCTGGGAGTTCCAAATCCTATTTGGTTGGAGATACTAATGTGTTGCCCTCAAACTCCTTTAACTGTTGCACATAGTACTCATTGATAGGTATAATCATATATATCTTCTAAACTATGCTTCCAAAGTTGTTCAACTAAAGCTGAATTACCACTCGGTTCTTGGTTTCACCACTGATATAATAGGTATGTCTCTGAGTCTCCTTCATCCCTGTGCTCATAAACATTTTTGTAATTCTCTTTATCCTCTGCCAGTTCAGCAAAGAGTTCCAAGTACTTTTTGACCAAATTCTTCCTAATCATTTTCAGATCTTGCTTTCCTGTAGCATTTCACATGAAATATTTAAAGGAAGATCTTAAGAGTCCTCTAATGATATTTAGGGATCAATGCTTCACAGTTATTCATGGAGAAAACATACAATTTGATGTTTCTTTTTTCTGTTTTCAAATAAGTCAAAGGGAGGACATCTTGGAACAAAAAGAAGGGCTCAGAATTCCAACTGTCCTTCCACTGATAAGTGTTTTGCAGATAAATGATTAATCTTCCCAGTCATTTGTTAAGCTCTTAGAGAATTCCTCTTATTCCTCATCATTAATATCATTAGGATTTCCAGCCAAATTGGCTTTGTTAACCTCTTCTTGATCAATATATATTTCTTTAATCTTCTTTTTCATATTGCCACTAACTTTTCTTCTTCATTGGAGCCAATATCTTCTATTTCTGGCTTGTCCTCAGACTTCTTTTCTTCCTCTTTCTTCTCCTCTATCTCTCATTTTTTTTTTGTTTCATCATCACTGCCTTCTTTATCTCATTCTTTTGCCACAAAAAGTGTAATTGGATCATTAAAAATTTGAGTGTGCTTCTTCACAATTTCCATTATCCTCTCCTCCAAGAACTCAGTTTGGTCCTCTTTCAAATGCAGAATTGCCTTTGTTCCATGATTCATAGGTACACCTACATCAGTACTAATAGTGAATGGCCCTCCCTGGCATTCTGTTTTATCATTATTATGTTTAATGATGATCACTGTAACTTTCTCAACTAGAAAGAGAGGTAAAAACCAATACCAAACTGATCAATCATGGAGATATCTGCACCAATCTGTAATACTTCCATAAATGCCTTGGTTCCAGACTTTGCTATAGTACCAAGATTGTTGATTGAATCAACTTAATTCCAATACTAGTATCCACAATAGTAAGGACTTTTTTTTTGGAATGATGCTAATGTTGTGCTTCTTCCAAAAAATCTACTTTAGTTGGATCTGAAAAACTCCCCTATCTGATTTGGTCCAGAACATCAAAATGAATTTGAAATCAATTCCCTCAGAAAGACCTCTTTATTAGAATAGAATGTATTAATGATTAAAGACAATAATTGAATAATTTCTGCCTGAAAGGCAAAGGTTTCCACTTCCTTCTCCTTCTTTGGTTGGTCCTGTATCTGCATTTCCTCAAGCATCTTGACAAGAGTGTGAGATAGACTGAAGGCTTCAGCTGGCAGCTAGATGAAAAGCAAACTGACCTTGTGCCTTCATGAATACATTTGGGAGGAAAGGGAAGAGAATATGCAATTATCAAGAACCTGCTGTGTGCCAGGCATTGTGCTAAATGCTTTACAAATATCTCATTTGCTTTCTTATGGGCAGCTAGGAGGCTAAGTGATTTGAGAGCCAGGTTTAGAGATCAGAAATACTGGGTTCAAATCTGGCCTCAGACACTTCCTAGCTGTGTGACAAAGAGGAAATGGCACTGAACTTGGATCTCATATCACCCAGTGGTGAGGAACCAAAAGCTAGCTTCCCCTTCACAGAAAATAATACAACAAAGCCCACTCTGTTATCTATCTGTAGATGAGAAGCACACTTTGAGATGAAAGATATTTGCTGTCTGTTCCTCCCTAATGTCCAGCCAGGTGGTGGATGGAGTGCTGAGCCTGGAGTCAGGAACACTCATCTTCCTGCGTTCAAATCTGGCCTCAGATGCTTACCATCTGGGGGACCTGTGGCAAGTCACTCAACCCTAATTGCCTCAGTATCTTCATCTATAAAATAAACTGGGGAAGGAGATAACAAATCACTCCAGTATCTTTGCCAAATGGGGCTACAAAGAATCAGATATGACTGAACAACAATCGCCTCTCTACAGTGTCTGCAACCCTAAACCTAGTGGTTCTGGTGGCTGCTAATGGAGTCAAAGCTAAGGCTTAGAGATGAAATTGAAAACTCTTATAAACCCTATTTAGTTCATTTTTCACTGCTAGGCTGATACTGACACTAAAGAAGAGAATATTAAGTAGAACATGGTTGCTGTAATTTTTCCCCCTCTGTGAGTGAGGATCCAAAACACTAGTACACCATTTAATATCTTCACTGACCAAATTTCCACAGTGAAGGCCACAATTTTAATTATCCTGAAATTCCTAAAGGTCTTCAAGCAAACTCAATATGACCTTTTTGTTGGAGATATTGTAGAGGGAATTCTTCTTCCAGGATGTATTTAACTCAATGGACTTGGAGGTCCCTTCCAATTTGGAAATTTTGTTATTCTGTGAAAATGTATGATGTAGCCATTCTCTTCTTTGCAGAGGTGAGAGAACATATTCTTAAAAAGCCTTACCTTTTATTTTAGAACCAATACCAAGCATTGGTTCCAGAACAGAAGAGTGGTAAGGGCTAGGCAACTGGAGTTTTGACTTGTCCAGGGTCACATAGCCAGGAAGTGTCTGGGGCCACATTTGAACCAAGAATTTCTCATCTCTGGTCCTGTCTCTCTGTCCTCTGAGCTACCTACCTGCTTGTTTATTCATAATATCTGGGAGGACAGATTTTTAACACTAACTGAATGACAAACTTCATAAATGTTTTGGTTCATTTTGCCGAACTGTTTTGTTATTAAGGATGGCGCTCTGGGAAGGGGAAGTGAGGGGCTATGTTGAGAAATATAGGTGATATAAAAACATGATAAAAAATAAAAAAGAAAACATGTGACTTCCTGATAACTTGTTCGGAAGAACCTAACAAGTTATCAGGAAGTCATATGTTTTCTTTTTTTTAAAATCATGATGAGCATGGAGTTAGGTTCCCTTTAACTATCAAATAAGAGTTTGGATTAAATGATCTTTAAAAATTACATCAGTCCTAAAGGCTTAAATTAAAGTTCTCTCAAGCTAACCTTATTTATTACTTGTTGCTTTCTATTTCTCCATTTTAATTTCCCCATTGTCTTTCCTTCCTTATTCCCTTGTCCTCTATAATACTTTGACCTGAGGAAATATAAGATCAAGTCTCCTACCTAAGATAAAGCTGATAGAGTGGAAAGAAGGTGAAAATAATACAGAGAAGGAATGATAGAAGAGGAAATAAAGAAAAGAAATTTTGAGTAGAAGGTAGATATGATCTGGTCTAGGAGATTAGAAAAGATCTCCAGATCTCAGTCAACTAGGAAATATTTTGGAGTTGGGCACAGACAGCTTAGAGCTATACTAGAGCTGTGGCACATTTATATAGGTCACCATGATTGTTAAATCAAATTAAATTAAGCAGATAGTTTCACAAAAAATAATATAAACATTTATATAACACTTGGAGCTTTAAGATTTGCAAAGTGCTATAAAATGTTATCTTAGCTTATAATAATAAATCTAAAACTGGAAACAACCTTAGGCTATAAACTTTGTTAAAATTTTATGGTTTAAAGCTGGAATAAGGCGTTATGAGTTTTGAGATAACATTTCACAGCACTTTACACATTTTATTATTGTTGTATGCTTCCTCCTATTAACTATCAGGTGATAAGATCATAGCAGTTAGGCAGTCTGACAATTATTAGAGTCAACCATTTACTGAGGAAGTAGAGTAGGATTAGTTGGTAGGAAATATCTCCTCCCCACCCTTAATCCTGAGATATATTTGTATTCTTATGGTCCAGGGTGGCTCTAGAGCTTTAAAAATAGTTATCATTTCATCCTTGGAACAATATTGGGAAGCAGGTGCTATTATCACCCACCCCCACCCCCACTTTGTATGGATAAAGAGATGGAATCAGGAGTTAAGTGACACACCCAGGGTCACAAATCAGGTAAGCCTCTGAGGCTGAATTTGAAATCAAGGCTTCCTGATATTAGGACTAGCACTCTATCCATTATACCATCAAGCTGCCCCTGAGTACATTTGACAATGGGTAACTCTCCTGGATATCATGAACTTTTTTTTTTTTTATCTCCCCCTCATGGGCTTCCTGAAGTTCACTTTAAGTATGGTGTAGCATTCTGCTAAGCACCTGGCAGAGCCCTAAGTCTACCTTTCCTCAGGATATCTAGTTTGTCTTCAATTTCTGATGCAGACACCGGCACTCCAACACCCTGTAGGATGCTCATTAGAAGTAAAGAAGCACTCAACTTCTTGAAGTTTACAAGGTCGACTTTGGGCCAGAGTGATGTAAAGGAGAGAGAGGCTTTGTCTTTCTACATCTCCTCCCACCCCAAATCCCCTTTCATGGATTTGACTAGAATTGTTTCAACCACTAAACTGGACCAGCTTGTTATTTTATATAAGACCCACAGGTTTTTGCTATTACATTCTCTGCAAGGGTCACTCCATTTCATCCAGTGGCTTTCACTGATGCTCAATTAATTAAGGCCTTTTCACACCTGGTTTAAGCCTGATCAACATATTTACTACAGGTGTTTTCATCTGATTATGTAGTTATTTTAAGTGAGTTAGAATTGTTGATTGGTTCATTTATTTAACCCTCTCAATTCTGAAAACTATATGAATTTCTAATACTATGATAATTCTCCTTTGGTTGATTTCTAAATTTTAAGTGTCAGGGGAAAAAATGCTTTGAATCTGGGACCACAAGACTGGGATTTGAGTCCTTATTTTTCCATTTACTCTTCCTGTATTTTTGAGTCACTTATCATTTTTCTATCTTGGTCCCCTCATCTGTAAAATGGGGGTAATAATTAAAATATTTGCACTTTTTATATCTCATGTTTTTCATGAGGATCAAATAAGATAATTCGTCTTATGTGTTTTCTTAACAGAAGGAACTAAAAAAATCTGAGTTGGTATTGTTAGTGTCATAGTAGTAAATTGGAAATGTAATCTCCTAAGGATTTGTCAAATGTGGACAACGTTCCTATCTGAGACATGAAAATAAGTGAGACAATAAATGATACAGTACTTTAGTTCTTTCAGAATTCTGGGGAAAGAGTTTGAACAGAAATTATTTCCCCTTTGCTATTGATATATCATATAATTTTGCTAAAGTTCATTTTTACTAGCCCTAGGATACACCTGAGTTACATACACATGCTGATAAAATTTCCTTCTTTTTATGGTAGAATAATAAATTTTTACTGTGTTCATGTTAACTTAGGTGAACAGTAAGTGAGAAATATTAAGGAATATTGAAGCAATAGCTCTCCCCACTCCACCCTGGAATTGTTGACAGACTTACTGATCAGAGAAATTTTTCTCCTTGAGTCTAAAGTTGTAAAATCAGCTTTGTTATTATGTCTTCTTTTCCTAGAATGACTACAAAAGATTGTCAATGCAGTGCAAAGATTTTGTTGTCGGACTTCTTGATCTTTGCAGAAACACAGAAGAAGTGGAGGCCATTCTGAATGGAGATGTTGAAGTGAACTCTAATAGTGGAGACCATGGGCGTCCAAGCCTTAGTCGTTTAAAACTTGCGATTAAGTATGAAGTCAAAAAAGTAAGCTCGGGCACTGAGCCCAGTTTCTCTTGCTTGCACTTTTATTTTTGCTAAATAGAGCTGAAGCAGTGACAACTTAAATATTGTCCCATCTAGAAAACAACAAAAACAATGCGACCATGCATAACATCTCTCTAAGCTTAAAGTTAAATGGACAGTATTTAACCAAAAGAGAAAATTAATGAGGCAATATGGGAAAGTGGTTAGAATTATGGACTTGGAGACAGGAGAGATCTTGGTTCAAAGCCCATTTCTGACTTAAAGTACATTTGGGACCATAGTCTCAAAAGAGTCAACTAAACTCTGAACTTTATATTCTTTGTCTGAAAACAAGGATGTTCATAACAGTACCTATCACACAGAATTTTTGTAAGGTTGAAATGAACTAAGTTTCTAAAGTACTTGTAAACCTTAAAGTTTACAGATGTCCTTAGACCCACTCACCCTCTTCCCAGTGGTGGTACCTTTGTAAAAATCCTAATGGATCCCAAGGATTCCTGGTCCTTTCTCTCTGTATGGCAGCAAAACTGTCCTATGTGTTATCCCTCTCAATTAGAGTATGAGCTTCTAGAGAGCAGAGATCATCTTTTTCCATTTGTGTACCTAGCACCTAGTACAATATTTGGCATAGAGTAAGAACTTAATAACACTTCATTCATTTAACACTCAAAGTACTTTATAAATAGATGGTCTCATTGAAATGGAAGGAATAGAATGGAGCAAGAAGATCTCCCGAATCAATTGTTCTTGTTTAAGTAGGTGATTGTTGGGTACTTCATTACCTTCTAAGTTTTAGCCCTCTAAATCAAATTTCTGGTCACCCTGTTCTAGATTTGTCTCTAAGTATTTGGAATTGGGCTTAAAGTTAGATAAAAATAAACATTTTGCTTTATTTCTGGCCTAATCCAATTTGGGATCCCAGTTTGGGATGGCTAACTTTTTTTTATCATCTCCTACTTTCTTTTTTGTGAACCTCTCCATTTCCCTTCTTCACCTGTTTCTTCCTCTCTTCTCCTTCCTCCTTCTGGAGAGTCTTAGCTGATACTCTATAGATGTCACAAGTTCTTTCTTTACATTGGTCTACTGTAGTGGATAAAACATAAGTTGTAAAAACCTGCTAGTTAGTTTTACATTTATTAACTGAATAGTTTTCATCTTAAATTTGTACTCTGATAAAATGACACCCTAAAGGGCTCAAAATAATATATTTAAATAAGAAAGGAGGGTATCTTAATTGTCCGTTAATTGTTTTCTTCCATTTGATCTCTGTTCCAGTTTGTAGCCCATCCAAATTGCCAGCAACAGCTTCTCTCCATCTGGTATGAGAATCTCTCAGGTTTAAGGCAGCAGACTATTGCTGTCAAGTTTCTAGTGGTCCTCGCTGTGGCAGTTGGCTTGCCCTTCCTGGCCCTGATTTACTGGTTTGCTCCATGCAGCAAGGTGAGTTGGTAAACCTGAGCTTAGCTTCTCAGTTTAGAGAAAAGCTTGTACTGGAGAAAATCATTTGAGAAGTAGGAAAAAAAATCAATCATTAGAGTTAAGTAAGGGGCCACTACGGATACCCAACAGGTGAAATGTTGCAATTCCCTCATTTGGAAATGACTTTATTTTCTTCTAAAATGTTACCTCTGACTTTCATAAACCATTCTTTTTTCTATATTAATTCTTTTTCTTCCTGAAAATGTAATAAAAGTCATGTGTTGCTCTTGTAACAAAACCTGTTGTACTATGCTCATGGGGCATTTCTAATTATTTTAGAATAAAGTAATTTCTTTCCATCCTATCCATACAGCAGTGTTTGGTGACAGAAATATGATCAGTATTAATAAATTCTGATTAGCCTATGAGGAAGCATATAATAAAATGTTACCCATCTTATTATATAATATACATTATATTCTATATTTGAATACATCAATAACCTTTCCTTGCATCAGTGATTGTAAAGAGTTGCAGGGGCTAAAACTTTTATCACCTCACACCTGATGTTAAAGCCTTTTTGGACTTAGACTGGTTGTCGGTCTACAGATATTGTCTATTCGCAAGCCCTTCCCTGAAGATTTTCTAGCCTTTGTGGGCTTCCTAGATTGCCTTGTAACAGCAGAGTCTTCATCTGAGTAAGACTGTGTGTGTGTGTGTGTGTGTGTGTGCATGTGCATGCACTTGGGGAATAGAGGACAAAAACATTTCACCATACATTTCACCTGAACTACCAATGGAGGGGGAAACTGTTCGTGTCACTGATCTTGTTAAGTGGACTAAAAACAATATAAATCATTTTTAATCAGGTGTTCTATAATATACAGATACAGCCTTGGCATTTGTATTAGCCTCAACTATCAAAAAAAGAGGTTGGACTGAGTAGTTTCTTCCAGCTCTAACTTTCCACGATATCTGCAATCTATTACCACATGAAATGGAAGAGGAACAGATGACCATACCTGCCATGAACTTTCTGAAAGGATATAATATTGCTGATTTTATTAGATATTAAGACCATGCTGGGAATAATGCCATTTTGCTTTTATACTTTTTTAGTGCTCTGTGAAGGTGATGAAAGTTTTCTTTTGGTATCAACCATAATTATTGGGGAGAAATTGATTACAATTGCAACCAAATCTCTTCATTATCTGGGGCCTGAATTCCACATGTGAAAATAAAATAAATGAACTGAGCCAAATAAATCAAATAATGATCAGTCAGTATTGTATTTTGACATAGCAAAAATTGACCAATATTTGTGCGCTTATTTTCATGTATATTTCCTTGAGTCTTCAGCCCACCTAATTGTATGTGCTCCTTTTGTTGATGGAACTTTTATTAAGTAATTTGTTTTGAAATCAGTATTAACAGTAGCAAGGTTTGCCTTAAGAGAAAAAAATCAGTAAGAAAAGAATTTTCATGAAAATCTTTTATGTTTTTGTAATTAATCTAATAAGTATATAGATGAATTTGGCGAACACTATTATTCTATAGAGATGTAACCTGTCTTTACTGTTTTCAAAAATATACAAGATTTAGTTGACTCTGTCTTGATGTGTGTTCTGTGATGTACTACAGATGGGGAGAATAATGCGTGGACCATTCATGAAGTTTGTAGCACATGCTGCCTCTTTCACCATTTTCCTGGGGCTCCTAGTCATGAATGCAGCTGACAGATTTGAAGGCACCAAACTCCTCCCTAATGAAACTAGCACAGATAATGCAAAACAGCTGTTCAGGATGAAAACATCCTGCTTCTCATGGATGGAGATGCTCATTATATCCTGGGTAATAGGTAAAGTCTAATTTTCCATTATAATTCAGTTTTGCAGCCCTAGCAGTTGGACTGAATGACACTGATTCCTTCAGACTAAACTCATACAAATGTATGCCACACGAAGGGGGAAAATATAGCAAATGCTATGATTTCTTTTGTGTCTTTAAGGCTCTGTTGTTTTGTGTTTACTACTGACTTCGTATTCTCTTCACGAGGATTATGTTTTTCATATATTTGAAGAATGCACAAAAAGGGAATTCAATAGGAAATTATGAGTGAAATCCTGCTGATCATAATTGTGCAAAGCTGCCATTCACATTCAAGAGAAACATGACTTCAGTCTTAGAGGAACATAAAATCTCCAAAGACTCATTAATATGTGCTAGGATTGGTTATTCAACCAGATAATGAAATAAAAGTATTTTGGCTAATTGGGATTTAGATATGTATCTCTAATCTCACAAGTCAGTTTAAAAGTTTAAAGTGAGGTAGCATTGTAGATAGAAATCCTAGATCCAAGAAAAACACTTACTAGTTGTGTGATCCTAAGTAAGTCATTAAAAACTATATTTTTCTCAGTTTCTTTAGCTGTAAAATTGAGATAATAACAGCAGCTACTTTTCAGAGTAGTTGTATGGATCAATTCAGGTAATATAACACTTCAAGGATATTTGATGCTAAGACAAACATCAAAAACTTGGGTTGCCTTGGCCACATCAGCCACGTGGTTATCTCATATAGGACAATGAGGGAGGATACTAGATAGCTTTAAACAGGAAATCTCTTGTGTAGTTCAGGGAATAATGCAGATGATGCACAAGTCAAAATGTCCTCTTTCAAGTCCCTGGTCCTCTTCAAAAATGAAGGATGAACAACAACAGAAGAAACTCTAGGGACCATGTAGCCCAATCCTCTTATTTTACAGTTAATGAAACAGAAAATATGAAGCCAACATTAGGAAAGATTTTTTGGGTTTGTCTTTAAAGAAGACCAGATTATAGACAGGTAGATTAGCTCTAGAGATAAAAATGATTTATACATAGGAAAGAAGAAATTAGTCAAAATATGCCCATTTTTTAAACTTTTCTTAGTGTTTTAAGCATTTAATACATCCATTATTTTATGTGTGTTAATGTTTTATTTAACAATATAGCTCACAACCTATCAATTGTTTTCAGAATGATCCTCATCCATTTTTTTTTAAACCCTTGTACTTCGGTGTATTGTCTCATAGGTAGAAGATTGGTAAGGGTGGGCAATGGGGGTCAAGTGACTTGCCCAGGGTCACACAGCTGGGAAGTGGCTGAGGCCGGGTTTGAACCTAGGACCTCCTGTCTCTAGGCCTGACTCTCACTCCACTGAGCTACCCAGCTGCCCCCATTTATTTTTTAAAATAAAATTTGCATTCCTTCTCAACAACTTCATCCACAAGTTCTTGTAATAAAGTGCGACAAAAAAGAAAAGAAAAACATTTTACAAAAGTAAATCTCATGTCAAAAACAATCTGATATTATATGCAGTATCTCCCTTCCACTAAAACCACTTCTTATAGTAGCAGAGAGTGATTGTCTTTTCTTGTTTTTATTTGAGGCCAACTTTGGTCACTATAATGTTGTAGAATTTTTGTTTTTGTTATTTCCATTTATAATACATCATTATAATTCTTGTGTATGTTGCTTTCCTGATTCTGTTTATTTCAATTTGCCTCAGTTCATAATTGACCTGATGCTTCTCTGTATGCATACAAAAATATTCTATTATTTTCACAAACCCACATTTTAAAAATAAAAAATGATGAATATAAAATGAAAATATTTTATAAATAAATATTTTTATAAAGAGTCCATTGAGGTTGTATTCATTTGGCAGGTGGCCTTACTTTGGTTCTTTAATATTTTACAGTTACCTCATAAAAATTCAAATAAAGTTTATAGGTTTGTCTTTTACACACGCAGATCTATCCCATTATAAATAATACCTTCTCCTTAAATTAGAAGTGATAGTGGAATCTGAACTGCATAGCAGTTTGCTACACCATGTGTTTCTGGTCAATGAATATTTAATTAGGCTTTTTATTTGTGGAAGAATAAAAAGATTTTACTAGGAAAATATCAGTTTGCTGACCTTTGTGTTTGATCTCAGAGAGTTTCCTCAAATCATTTTAGAAAATGGTATGTAGGAGGAATTGTTAACTAAGTATTTACTACTAATATTTTGCTATCATAAGATCAATAAGCCTCAAGAATAAAACCAGTATTTCTTTTATTTATTTAAGTTCATTCTTGCAAAAATACTGTTATATCTCCCTGCAGGAATATCGAAAGGTTTCCTATTTAGGACTGTATAGGTTCCATTTCAGAAAAGATCAACAGGTAAAAGGCTGGTTTAAAGCTATGGATATTTCCACCATAATCAGAGACAAAAATTTCCACTAAGTTCAGAGACAAAAATGTATTTCTTTTCTCACATTTCTCATTTACCATTCTACTGCAACCACTCCAGTTGGGATGCTCCTATAATGGGGCAGTGCCCCTTTCCTGACACCAGTGCCAATTGTTCTGCCTTTAATTTCAATTCTACACCCTCCAGTTTGTTTTTTTCAACAGATTGTCCCAACTTTAAAGGTGAGGTCAAAATCACCTAATCCCACCTAACCCTGATATGTGTATTTTGAAAGAATGTATCTTTATGTTGTTCTGTAAGTCCCTTGTACTTTCCTTTGATATAATCAAGGCCATTACAATTTGTAGATATGAGGAGCAGTCTGTTCAGATTGACTGAGAGTCTTGGTCATACCCTTTGGAGAATATATAAAACCATCAAACAAATCAGAATGATAGACTTTAGAGAAGCAAACATAGACTTTTGAATAGCTACTGAGAGCCCTCAGAGTAGAAGATATGTTGGAGAAGGTATCCTGAACATATCTCCTAATTTCTAATGCTTTTGGAAAGAAAATAAAAAAAGAAAAAAACAAAACAACTTCTTGCAGTAGAAATAACCAAGAAGTTTTAGTGCAAAAATATTTCTGCAGGCAAGCTTTAGATATAACTATATCTATTTATACTGATAGATATATAGATACATAGATACATAGATAATATGTAGTACATACTTCATTTGCCAGGATATATAACAGTGGATAGATATCTTTTGGTACAGATGTATAGCTAATCCAGGATCTTTCCCTTCCTTCTTCAAAGGAAACTATGGATTTGTACCCTTTTGGGGGAGCAAAAGGTAGACTGAATTGGTTGCTTGCTTCCCTTCCCTATCACCAAGGGGGAGCTCAAGGGAGGTTACTTAAATTAGGAGAGGTTACTTTAACTTATCTATTAACTTAAGGTACTATTTAACTTAACATATCTAGTTTAACTGCTTTTCATCAAACTCTGATTAGACAAAAGGCTATATTAAAGTAGATGGAAATCAAGGAAGTTCTATGGAACAGAGTAGACTAAAGAATACAGAAAAGTAAAGTAGCTTTTTGACTTAAAAGATCAAAACACCTTAGTTGGAGCAAAGAGAAAGACAGTTATATCACTGGTGGATTAGAGTTGGACACTAGGGTTATCAGCCCTGGAAGTCAAGGGACATTTTGGGAATCTCCTCTATGTCTACAGTTCTAAGGACTCTCTGTAATCATTCAGAAGTCCACAAAGAAGTTTCTATTATTTCTCTAAAATCTCCAGTAGTTTATACAGGCCCTATAGTCTATGACCAAGTATTTCAGCCAATCTAAACTGAGTTGTACTTAGGTATTCTTGCCTTGTTCACAAACTAATGCAATGAGAGTTAACAACAGATGTGTTCTCAGCTGATGAAGATATCAAGACTAAGTAGGTTGGGATTTTTCCAACCCTAACCTTACACAGTTCCATTCTTTCTCTCTATTCTTTGATATGTGTATTTACTGATTCCTTTTTTGTAACCATGTCCTCATTAAATCCCACCATTACTGCTAGCTTCTATCCTGTAACTCTCCTCCCTTTCTCCATGAAATTACGGGAAAAAAACAAAAACAAAAACAAAAAACCTATCTAAACTGTGTGGCAAAACATCTAAAGCATTTGCAATCACTTAACAGAAAAGTACCAAAACCCCAAAGGCTTCTTCTTAATATTCATCCTTCTCGACATCTATGCAGCATTTTACCTCTACTTATCACTCTTTCTTCTTTGATGTACCCTTCTCTCTGACTTTTCATGCCTTTGACTTTGCCTTATTCTCCTTCTACATTTCTGACAACTACTTAATCTTCTTTGCAAGATCATCATCCATGACATGTTTTCCAACAAGGGAGATACTCCAAGGTTCTCTATATTGGGCACTACTCTAGAATGCTTTCTTTTCTCTATATTCTTTTTCATTTGGAGATTTTTATCAGTTTTCATGTATTCAATTATCATCTATATGCAGATGATTGCTAGATCTGCCAACTTTTACCTATAGCATGTGGAATAGTACATTTTCAATAGTAAGGATTGAATAATTTTTTGTTGATTTGAACTAAATATTTGCATACAGAAGGTATAAACATCAATTGTCTGGATGGTATAATACTAAAAAAATAAAAGAAATGGTTTATAGGATATATAGAATTAAAATGGAAAATGAATTCAATGAGTTAAAATATCTAAATCCATGGTACAAGTTAATGTTACAAATAAAGAATTTCTTAATAGAAATTTTATTTTCAAAATATTAATCATGCTTCATATTAGCCAAAACTGTGATACAGGTTTTAATAAAAATAATGTTAATTTAATAACATTAATTAGCACTATGCATTAGAAAGCATAGTGTCCAGAATAAGATTGGTAATTATATTAATCAGCTTAGCAAAGAGCAAAACATATATATGTAATACTGTGCTCAGGTATGAGGAACTATTCTTTAGAAAGGACATTGATTAATGAAAGAACATACAAAGGAGAAGGATCAGGATAATGAAGAATCTAAAAGCAATGTCTTATGAGAAATGGTTGAAGGACCTGAGGATCTTTAGACTGAAGAGAAGACTTAAAGGAGGTCAAGATCTGTGTCTTCAAATAATCAAAGACCTGGCATGTGGAGTAGATATTTTTTCTGTAACAATTAGAGTTATAGAGTTCTAGCAGTAGAAGAGACGTTCTTATGAAATGAGATCTCCCCATCCTTGGAAGATGCTAAGCTGAGGCAAAATGAATATATGTTCAGAGAATCATATATATCATTCCTAAATTTGATGGGAGATTGGACTAGATGATCCATAGGGTTTATTACTACTAAGATTCTCTCTCTTTGGGAATGGATATGTGTATATATATATTAGTTTATTTTTGAGGGTAATTCTCAAAACCCAGGTAAAGGAAAGATATTTTCCATTCTTCAAGTTCTAAACATGTGATATAGTGTACCAAGTGTTGTATGTGGAGTCAAATGATCTAAATTCAAAACCTATCTCTCCTGATTTCTATGTATGTGGTTTGGGCCTAGACATTTCCTCTCAGCTGAAGAAATTTTTTCAATTATAAAATGAAAATACTGGACTTGATGAATTCTAAGGCTCTTTTTACATCTTTCTTTCCATAAGGGAAGAAAACAAACAATTACTTTTGATTGATTTTATTTTGACATTCTAAGATTGTATAAATTCAATTTTAGTCCCCCCCCCAAATGGTTTTCTTCCTCTGATAAAAATAAATTGTTCACTGAAGTGCTCTGTCTAGTGATAACTAAAAAAATCTTCATCCTACCAGTAACAAAATGCAAACTTGTGTTTTTTCCCTTTTTATACACAGGAATGATATGGGCTGAATGTAAAGAAATTTGGTCCCAAGGTCCCAAGGAATATTTGTTTGAATTATGGAACATGTTGGATTTTGGCATGTTAGCCATCTTTGCAGCATCATTCATTGCTAGGTTCATGGCATTTTGGCATGCTTCCAAAGCCCAGAGCATTGTGGATGCAAATGATACTTTGAAAGATTTAACCTCTGTGGGAGACAATGTGAAGTACTACACTTTGGGTGAGTTTATGCTACAGAATTAGTCCATATGAAGGTAAAAAATTCCTGTCTAAAATTTGCCTTTTCAAACATTAATTAATTGGTATCATATCTGTCTGTCTTCTGCTGTGAAATTTACTGTGGTTGCCATTATATATATATATATATATATATATTCCACATTGATAGGTTAAACCTGTTTAAGTTTAGCTGGTTACTGCACATTTCTTAATTAGATGTTCTATCATTAAACACATCAATTGAGGCAAATTATATTATGAATTTTATCCTGAAATTAATGTATTCTTCCTACTATCTATTTTCTTGACCTAATTAATTTTTAAAATGTGCAGTCTCAATTGATGCAGCTTGGCACATTGAGGTAGTATTAAATTTAAGTCTTTCTAGTGCTATTTTTCTTCTTAATTTAGGGATAGGATTTATTTGTAAAATGAGATGGAGAAGAGAATAGCAAACCATTCTAGTATCTTTGTCAAAAAAAAAATGGGGTCATGAAGAATCGGACATGACTGAACAACAACAGGAGCTGTGGTTTTGTCAGGCAGGAAATTCCCAGTGTGGAAATTCCATCCACTAAAGGAGATCAGCAATTCCACTACTACTTATAGTCTTCATGAATTTGGGGTGTGAAGTACTGAGATGTTGGGATTTGCTTGTCTCACATTTAATGTCTGTCAGAAACAGAATTGAATTCAAGTCTTTCTAATTCCAATGCCAATCTTTTATCTACCACTCCATGCTGCCTCCTATAATTATTTACTTTATGTAACATTCTGCAACACCTCTGAAACCAATAGTTCTTGATCACTTTCACCCAAATACCACATCAGCAGAGCCAGTTCTATTAGTCCAAATTAGCCCATGTCCCTTTTTAATAGATTTATTAGGAATTTTTCCCTTGCAAACAAAACAAACAAAAACACCTACAAAATACAATTATATGTGGTCAGAATTCAAATGGACTTCAGAGCTCAATGAATGCCACTGATACTTGCCCAATAATTTCCTCTACAACACACTTGAGGAAATGGTCATCCAGAAATTGCTTGAACATTCCCAGTAAAGAGTAATCATTCTCCTTCCAAATTAGCCCATGTCCCTTTTAAATAGATTTTTTTAGGAAGTTTTCCCTTGCAAGCAAAACAAACAAAAACATCTATATGTCTCTTAGGTACATAGCTTTTTCTTCTGCTTCTCTTATTTATTACTTTTTCTTGATCAATTGCTTTGCCCAAAATTTTCTCTTATGGATTCATTGCCCTTTAATCTTTTTTATTCTTGGTTACTTGACTACTATTTACTGCTGTCACAAAGAATAGAGTGGAAAATGGGTTGAATGCTGCTTAGGACTTCATATCTTTGGTAGAAGGTGGTTACCACTTTGGGGCTAGTAGGATGAAGAACTTTGAGTTTAACAGAAAAGGAACATCTGATTGGGGGCACAAGCCTATTCATTGAACGAAGTCATAAAAGCGGAAAAAGAGCTCTATTATATAGTTCTTTCAATCTCCTTATCTAAAAATCGGGAGGAAAAATAAACCTTTGAGGCAAATGGACATAACATTACACATATATAAGAGGATCACACACATATATAAGACCCTAACTGACCACTTACTTATTTTTTCTCTTGGCAAAGCCAGAGGGTTTATCATAAAAGGGAATGCAGGACAGAAATTGTGGAAGCAGGAAAGATGGAAATGGTGCTTTCAGATTAAAAGATGCAATGATTTTAGATCCAGAAAAAAACTACATAAACAACCAGTGCCTTCTGTAACCCCTTCCATCATTCGAAGGATACTGGTAGGAACTTGACAACAAAACTTCTAATGGGATATTATTTTGAACCCCAGAGAGACAACTTCCAAGACTGGTCTTCTGGACTTGAATTTAAAGATACATCAGACATTATACTCTAGTTACTAGAGTTAATACATTAGAAAAAGAAGAGCAGCAACTTGTTCAGAGGAGGTCTTTGCTATTAGAGTTTGAGATGATGTTCAACTGATTTATGAAGGTACAAACTTTCATGCAAAGTGAGCAATGCTACAGATAATTGAAAAGGAACAATAGTCAAGATTTCTTTAGATGAATGACTTCAGTGTGTTAAACTTTCCACTGTAAAACTGGGGTCCCATTTGGTAGCTTTGGTCTACTTTTTCGAGGGTGGTAGGGACTTTTTCAGACTTATTTGGCCTTCTCAGGCTTGTGAGTCAGGTTGATAAGTTCTGAGTTTTGATAGTTCTGCCACCTGGTCACAGCAGATGCCAATGAGGGAACTGTTGTCTCTTATAGGCCTAGATTTAAGATTTTTATGTTTATTGTGATATCAGGAAGATATAGAACCAATAATGATCGTAGAAAGTAAAGTTACACTGGACAATGGATGGGGTGTTTAATTCTATAAGAGCTATAAAGAAGAGCCTTTCTGGATTCTTTCTGGAATCCAGTGAAGCAGAATGCAATTGTTCTCAATCTGGTTCATCTTTTTTAAGCCTGGGCATGATAGGATGCAGATAATCAGGTGTAGAATCTTTGAATGAGGAGGAACTAAGTGAGAAGTGAAATGGGAGCTTGGTATAAAAGAAAGTGCTGAGAGGAGTTATAAAAAATGAAAACATGATGTAGCAAGAAGTCTTGCTGTCTAGGGGTGACTATGACAAGGCCATGTACCTAGATTGTTGTCAACGTGGAAAAAAAATATTTAAAACACAGAAACTTTGTTACTCAACATTTTTATCCATTAATTAGCTAAAAAGCCATATGTTTGGAATGCTTATCAAGTGTATACACATGAAAAATAGATTAGGTAATTATAAATGGCACAATAAGTATTCAAATATATCACACAAAGCTGGAATGATCAGGCAAAGCTAATGAGCTAAAATTTAATAGGAACATGAGTAAAGCCTTACACCTACATACAAAAAATAAATTGTCAGATTTATAAATACTGGGGTAAATATCCATTCATTAAAAAAAGACCTTGAACTTTTCATAGACTGCAACATCAGTAGAGATGAAAAGATAGCATGGCAAACAAAAAACCAATTTGGTAGAGGCTTCAGGAAGAGAAATATAGTGTCCCAAAAGAGCAAAGTGATAGCCCTCCTATACTCTTCCATAGTCAGATCATAACTGGAAGAACATGTTTAGTTCTGAGCTCTTCATTTTTGGAGAGGGACAATAACAAGTGAATGGTATAAAGCAAGGTGACTAGATTGATTGGACAATAAGCTTATAGGTTTAAAGCTAGGAGCATCCTCAATGGCCATCTATTTCAACCTCATTCATTTTACAGAAATAATGAAGAAACTAAAAACCATGATATGAGGTTAGATTGAATGAACTAGGGGTTTTTGCCCTGGAGAAAGGAACATTTTATTATGAGTTTCAACTATTTGAAGGACTGTTATTTGGAAATATAAGATTTCAAACTCTGGCTACAGAATGTAAAATTATGATGAATGGCCAGAAGCTAAAGGGAAACAGATTTTGACTTAATATTAAGAGGAATTTGCTAATAACTAGATCTGACAAATAAAATGAGTTATTTCATACAAAGGTGAGTTCTTTCATGTGGGTCTTTAAGTGGCAGCTATATGACTTCTTATTAAAGTTCATATTTCATGTAAGGATTGAATTAGAGGAGTTTTCATGTATTTTCCATTTCTAGGATTCCCTCCTCTGACATTTACTAGATTTGTAGCCTTAGCCAAGTAAATTAAACTCTTGTAGCTTAAGTATTCCCAACTATAAAGTGGGCATAATGATAATATGGAAATTATTTTATTATTATCATTAAGAGACTTCATATTGGAAGAAATTTAAAATAGGGCAGATAAATAAATAATAAATAGAGCAGCAAAAAACCAAAACTAGGGCAGGCAGTAAAATCACTGTGTAAACCATTATTCATTTGAGCCTTTAGATATTTATCCTATCTCTAGTCTCTTCCCATGAAGTCCATGGAGACTTTTGATCATGGTCTAAAGTTAAGATGAGATGGTATTCCATTATATGTTTCTGCACACACATACACACACATATCACAGAGATCACAGAGAGGAAAAGAGATGGGATAGGGCCATTTAGATAACTTAGATATATTCATCAAAACTATTGGTTTGTTTCTTTTCCTAGCCAGGATAAAATGGGACCCATCTGATCCTCAAATCATATCTGAAGGTCTGTACGCTATTGCTGTGGTTTTAAGTTTTTCTCGAATTGCCTACATCTTACCGGCTAATGAAAGCTTTGGGCCTCTACAAATATCCCTGGGAAGGACCGTAAAAGATATCTTCAAATTCATGGTCATATTCATCATGGTATTTGTGGCTTTTATGATAGGAATGTTTAACCTCTATTCTTATTACTATGGAGCAAAGCAAAATGAAGCCTTCACAACGTAAGTACTCCTGAATTGTGCATTTTTTGTTGTTGTTTCTGTTATGTTGTTTTATTGTATAGAGAAGTAAATGGAGCATGAGACTTGAGGTCAGAAGGATTTGGGTTCAAATCCTGCCTTGCATACTTAATAACTCTATCATCTTTTACAAATCACTTAACCTCTTTGATCTCACTTTCTTCATCTATAAAATGAGTTGGTCTTGATTACTTTCAAGAACCCTTTATTCTTTAAATCTATGATTTTATTATCTTAATTTAAAGATATAGTTTAAAAACTGTTGGATACTTAATCAACCAATGAACTATGTGGTAACAAAAATGTTAGCACAATAACTTCATTGCTTCAGTGTTTTTTTTAAAATTTTCACAGTGTTTCTAATTTTAAATTCTTTCACAAAGATAAAAAAAAAGCCAATGATCTCCTAATTTGGGAGTCTGCTCTTTCCCCTCATGTAATAATTTCATTCTCCATTGAGATGACCTACCAGTATGCATGGGTTGAAGGAGTATTTGTACCTCATAAAAGGCAAATACTTAAATATTTGTGATTTTATTATATTTGATGACTTCTCCACTGATGTGGATAGTAGCCCTTCCTTGCTAGAAAAAACAGTATTCATTGATTTCTGTGCCCCCCAAAAAATCTGAGCTCCATTCAACATAGCTAACCCTGTGTTTGGATGAGAAGAATAGAGTCCAATAGGCAGAACCGTATTCAAAGTCTTTACAAGTTAGAAGAACTTGCCATAATTGGTGTTCTACTGTCACAGGTTTAAAGACCCTCCACAGTATAATGAGACATTGAAAGAAGACTTTAATGAAGGAATAAAAAATGAAAAATGGTTAGAATAAATCCTCTTTTAATACATTATTCAAATATCATATTAAATTTAATCATAAAAAGCAAAAAGTGAAGAATCAATGTTTTCTTGTTAGGAAAAAAGTATCCTTTAGTAATTAAATGAATCAGCCCAGATGGAATTAGCTTTAATTAGTAATTATAGCCAAGACATTTCAATTTTCAGACCCAGCTCAGGGGCTTTCTCAGTGTACTCTGAGATGTTTCTTATCATCATTTCAACTTGAGGTAACTAAATATGGAAATATTCAGTTATTTTACATGAGTATGTAAATATAACTAAAGGGAATCCTTAAATCTCATGAGAAACTTATAGAAATATCATTTTTAATGTAGGAATTATTAATCTGGGCTTCATAAACCCCTAAAAGTTCTGTGGATAGATTTAAGAGGGTCTGTGAACTTGCATGGGAAGAAATTATACTTTTATATTCGCTAATTTCTAGCTGAAATTTAGTATTTCCTTTAATTTTTAATTTAAAAATATACTGAAGAATCCATAGGCTTCACGAGATTATATTACTCTCCTTTGTATATATCTTCTTTTTTAGCTGAACTGGTCATTAGCTCTCATCTGTTCATGACACTGCGTCTCTTTCCTTCCCATCTTTGCTAAGGTGGTTTCCCATATATGGAATGCACTTACTCTTGGCCAAATTTTGAAGTTTGTTCAAAGCACTGCTCAAGTGCTGCTTCCTACAAGTTTTTCTTTCTTTTTCTTTTTTTTTTCAGTGCTCTCTGCCTCTTACTATACTTCTTTGCACATACATTGTATTTCTCCAGTAGGATGTAAGCCTCTTAATGTCAAGGTATATTCCATTTGTCTCTCTATCCATGTCCAACCTCTAGTACAGGGCCTGGCACATAAAAGGTATTTAATTTGTGGTATAGAATTAAATGCATGTTCTCATATCATTCAGCAACAATCAATGAACAATGATTAATAAATACTTGAAAGCTGTCAATAGCATTTTTAAATTTTTAATTTCTTTTTCAGGGTTGAAGAAAGCTTTAAGACATTGTTCTGGGCTATATTTGGACTTTCTGAAGTAAAATCTGTTGTCATAAACTCTAACCACAAATTCATTGAGAATACAGGTTATGTTCTTTATGGAGTATACAATGTGACCATGGTCATTGTTTTGCTAAATATGCTCATTGCAATGATCAACAACTCATTCCAGGAAATTGAGGTAAACATATTAATCAAAAGCCTTTATTCCTTTTAACTGGAGTGCTGCTATCTACATGTACTAATCACTTTCATTAAGAAAATAACCTTTCTGGATTATCAGTTAAAATTAAAAAAAATTATCAGTTAAAATAAAATAAAATAAAAAATAAAAAAATTCCTCTGGCTTTATTTGATTGCCTGACACTTTTGATGGATGAGAACCATGACCCTGGAAGCCTCATGTATATGAAATGATTAACAAAATCGCAAAATGAGAAAGTATAGAGGAAAGGGGTAAAGAAGATAAAAAACTTTTATTTTTTAATGGTTTCTGTTGTTTAATTAAATTTGGTTCAAAAGACATTTATCAAGTACCTGTCATTGTGGCACTGGGTTTTAATGTGGAGAGCAATAAAAAGATAAATAAGACATGATCCTTGCTCTCAAGGAGATAACAGTCTAATAAAAGAAGACATATACTCAAATCTCTATAATACAAATAGAATATGTATATTATACTATATATAATGGTTATAATATAATAGTATATTGTTATTTATCAGAATATATATTATATACCACATGCATTATATTTTATGTGTATATAACATACATATATACTGTATAACATTATATAATAATACATAAAATACATTATCTGATTATAATGTGCTATTATTACTTATAGTATGTTATATACAGTATAATATAGTATAATTATTAAGAGTACATATTATAACAGGATAATATAATAGTTTATCAATATAGTATTATATAATAGTATTTTAAAATATGAGAGTATATTATATATTATAACAGGAAAAAGATAAAAATACTAAGTTACAAATTGAGGTAAAATTATGAAAGAAAAAATTTTCACTGGGTTTTGAAGGCTGAATATATCTTTCGATAAGTAGACAGATGGTGGGTAATACATTCTGGACATAAAGGAAAGGATGAGGATATGCTTTAGTTTTAGAGGAGGAAAGGCCATGAGAAATTTTGGGAATGGTGAGGAGTTCCATTTAGCAGAAGTAGAGAGTATGGAAAAAGAAGTAATGGGAGGCAAGACTGGGAAAATAGTTTGGAGCCAAAATTATAGATGGCTTTCAATGTTAAGAAAATGTTTGGTCATTATTCAGTAGGTAATGGAGAGCCATTAATGTTTTTTCAGAAATGGAATAATATGATCAGAGCTATGTATTAGTAAGATAAAGTGACAGTGCTATATAAGATTTGAGTGGAGGATCCTAGTCTTGTAAAAAATGTTATTGCATTAAGCTAGTCAGATGGTGATGGATGAAAGAAATATTACAGAGTTAAATTGTACAGGAGTTGGCAACAGACTGAATACAGAGGCAAAGAGAGTGAAGATACATTATTAAAATATAACAACCTATGACTGTATAGATGTTTTGCTATCACAAAACATAGAATTATTTAGTGATTTTTTGTACTTGTAATCTAGTTTTAAAACTCTTCAATTTTGTTTGGTAATAATATTTCATTATGGTAGTCCATAAATCTTAGACAAGATCCCATGATCAATAGGTAGAAACTAAAGACTCTTTAAGACCTTCAGGTCCCAAAGATAATTGCAGTATTCCTCCAAAAATTTTAGGACATTAGTCATGTGCTACAGTTAAAAATCTAGAAAAATATTTCTGTTTGTTTATAAGATGAAAGACTCAAAACATATATCATCCAAATACTTTTGAAATATAAAATGCATTTTCTTAAATTTTTGAGAGAGTGAGAAATGGTTTCTTACATTTTGTTTATTTTGTAAGGAATTAATAATCCAAATGTGAATTACTAGTAGATGTGTCATAACAGTTCTGTGAGTAAATGTCATTGCTAAACTGCATTGTGTTTTACAGGATGATGCTGATGTGGAATGGAAGTTTGCAAGGGCTAAACTTTGGTTTTCCTACTTTGAAGAGGGACGAACACTCCCTGTTCCCTTCAACTTGGTGCCAAGTCCAAAATCCCTGTTCTATCTTTTACTCAAACTTAAAAAATGGATTTCTGAGCTGTTTTGGGGTCATAAAAAAGGGTTTGAGGAAGATGCAGAGATGAACAAGGTAATTTAAACTTCATTCCACTAAAGAACATCTTTACATGTTTCAAAAGCATTTAATTTTCATTACTATGGTCCATGAACAGACTTTATTATATGACCAAGTTATTTTCTATGTACCAAATGTAGGCAGTTTTTTTTTTTTCACTAAGGGAGGTATATTCAAGCTAAGAAAAAGAGTTTTTTCAGTTTATAAAAAAAAGAAATGGCCAAGGTATGACACATAACCTACAAAGGTGAGATGTTACATTTTGTATATGTCAGACATTGCAGAATTGATTCTCATTTTATTGTGATTAAAAATATATCATTTCTATTTGTACTACATTATTATTACATTTCTACTTATGGTACTAAGGCAGTCTCCTCTATTCCCTGACAAGAGTGAGACACCCTTAGTTGATGTGCTTTTATAATAAAAAGATTGAAAAAAATGCCACAAGCCCCACATAAAGGAGACCAGGCTTGCCAGTAATGGCTGTGAAAACGAGCTAAGAGTTTTCACATAATTATAGATTTAAGTCTAGAAGAAATCTCTGAGATCATGTCCAGTTCTTCTTCCTTCTCATTTGGCAGCTGAGGGGCCTGAAATCCAGAAAGGTTAGGTAGAAATTCCTTTTAGATCATATAGCTAGTAAGTCTCTGAGGCAGAATTCCTCTGCAGGTTTTCCTGCCTTGAAGCTCAGTGCTCTATAACCATGCTTTAAATACCCACAAGTTGGAAAAGAAATGTGAAAAGAACACGTGCTTGGGAATCTTAAGGTTAAATCCTATCTCTGTGATCTTGGGGGCAAGTCAAGAAAACTTGAGAGGTGACATGGCGTCACACATAAAGAAAGCATAAGACTTAGAGTCAGAAAAACTTGATTTCAAATCCAGCCTCATACATTTACTAATTGTGTCCATGATTAGGCCATTTAAACATTCTTGGACTTTTTCTCTTTCGTAAATAATAGCAACAATAGCAACTACATAGGCATTAGACACAATAAACCCTTTTAACTCCACCTAAGTATAAGAATCTGATGTGGTTGTTCAAAAGCTAATAAGTTCTTTTTTTTCCTAATATGTTCTTAAGCTATTATAATGAAAGTATCGTGCTCCAATCACAAGAGGCAAACCTTGGAAGGCTGGTCAATATTTGACAGAGATGTTGTTGAAAACATTCCTTCTTCAAGTAGATGTTTGGGCAAGATGATTCCTAAGAGCCCTTCCAATTCTATGCCTTTCTAGCTCTACTTGTCCCTGGAAAAAGGTTAAGGAGGGAAAGGGGGAAAATATAGTTATAGAATTGAATTTCTTCCATATGATAAGCAGTCCCTTTTATCAAAGAGAAAATAAGTATCAGAAAGGCAATTAAAAATATCCTTTCAAGAGTCTGATAACATTGTGTTCCTGTTCTGTTAGTAGAGATCTCTCTTAGTGATGCTCCATTCATGCTCTTTTTAAGGCCCTGACAACAAAAGGTGTACAATTATGCCTTCTAATTTTGAGGCAGTTCATCTCTATGCCATTCCTGACTATCAAACAAAACTTTTTGATGTCTTTAATTGAGCGAATATAAGGGAGGTGGTATTCATTATGTTTGGAATAAGCATCAGACAAAAAATGAGGAAACCTAAGTTTTATATATACAAAAAGGATCTAAATATATATATATATATTTAGATCCTTTTTTCCTGGACAAAATCCCTAACTTCTTTATGCCTCAGGTTCCTCATTTGGAAAGTAGGTATTTTTATATATATATATATATTTTTTTTTTCCCCAAGACCTGAGGCATATAGAAGTTAAGCATTTTGTCCAAATTCATATTGATATATATGTATGTAGATATTTATTTATGACAAACATGTTTGTACATATATGTGTACATCATACATGTACACACATTACCTCCCAGAAATGCTGAGAGCTGAGATTTAAATTAAATTGTAGACAAAAGCACTTTGAAAGCTAAAAAATGGATAGGGAATGAACCTGTGATTTCATCGGTATAGCGAATTCCCAAGTGAATTCTACCAAAACAGGTTGACACCTTCTCTGATACTCACAATTTTAGAGTTGCCTAGACAGAACAGAGAGAGGTCAAATGTCTCAGCAGAGGTCATGTAGTATGTGTCAAGGAAGGGGCTTGAACCCAGGTGTTCCTGGCTTTAAAGGTAACTCTGCTTAGGCTACAAAAGGATAATTCTACTAGTATTTCAGATTGTTCCAAACTCTCAGCAGTTTTAAGTTCTTAAAGCTTAAGACTTTTGGGACATGCAGTATTTGCTGCCTGTGAGAGTTCACCTAGATCTTTCACTTAAGAAAGCTTAATGAGCCAAATGGCATGAAATTACCTGCTGTCTCCTCATGTAACTGAAGCTAACCACTTTCTCTTCCAGATATAATTTCACTCTTTGAAAAAAAGACAATGCACAAAGTGTCCAAGACAATGCAAAGGGAGAAATCCAATAGGTATAGGCTAGTTTCATTAAACCTTGCTGGGGAATTAGATAAAGAATCCTTTTAAAATGCATCACGAGAGTCTAGAGATAAGCTAGTTTCACAATAATTACAAATGGCCCAGAAATTGAATTTGTTCTAAAATTGGCTTTTAAAAGATGCATGAGGAAATTTATTAAATTAGGAAGATCTTACAAAATAATCACTTTCCAAAGAACAGGTAAGGGATAAAAAAAATATGGAGACATACAAATCATCGGGCCTTGTTATGATATGAAGCTATTTCAGGAGGCAGATTATGGGAAAGTAGTTATAAGAAACTAACTGTTACCTAGAGATAGATAAGCATGTGTTGGGTCTTTTAGGAACACAGTTTTAAATAAAAGGATTCTAGAAATTGTCCTGCGATTTGATGTCAGAAACAGTTCAGTGTAGGAGAACCAGCATTGGACCTAAAATCAAGAGCTCCATGTTCAAGACCCACTTCTCACATTTATTGGCTGTGAGATGATAGATAAATTTTAGTTCCTCAGAAAGAAAAATAGAGATAATAAACATTGCCATTTCTATGTTTAAGGGATTAAAAAGCACTTCATGTACATTAACTTATGTGATCCTCACACTCACCCTGTTACTGAGGCTGAGAGAGGGCCATTGATTGCTCACACAGCTATCATGTGTCAGAAGCAGTAACTTATTCCACTTTTCTCTTGGCTCTTGGTCTACTTTTCTTACCATTTCATTAAGCCATCCTTCTAGAATTAAATCTTAAACTACCTGCTTCACAGAAGTGTTGCAAGGGAAGCTCTTTAAGCTGTTCAAAAAGCCCCATAAATGGGTCTCAGTGGATTGAGAGTCAAGCCTAGAGATGGGAGGTCCTGGGTTCAAATCTGGTCTCAGATTTGATGTCATATGATCCTGGGCAAGTCACTTAACCCATATTGTCTAGCCCTTACTGGTCTTCTGCCTTCAAATGAATTGGTTCTAATTATTGATTTTAAGATAGAAGGCAAGGGTTTAAGAAAAGTCCCCTAAAAACACAAGTTATTAGCTGGCACTAATAATTTAGCAATGAATAAACAAACAAGAAAACACAAAAAAGGGCATCTGGGAATCGTGAACACAAAAGACCATATTCATGCTGAACAGTTAGACCATATTCATTTTGGATCAAGCCTCTAAAAAATGTCCAGGCATTCTGCTCTTACTTCCCCCAGTCCTCATGACTAGATCCAGTTAGCCTCTGGTTGCTGCTTCCCGACTAGCTCTTTGGCAGGCAGCAGTTCCATAGCTGAGTTCTTTGGCATTAAATCAAAGAGCTGGCCTTGTACCTTGGTTCCAGTAACTGGACTCTTACCTTGTTCTCATGAACACCCCCTTGTCTTCCTTTTTTTCCCCCTTCTGTATTGTTCATTCCCTCTCCACCTCGCTTGAGCCCTTTCCTTAGTTCTCTCTCTTGTAGTCCAGGTATTCCTGGAGATTAGGATCATATATCTGGGCACCAATTCCCTTGGCTCAATCTCTTCATCCTGCTCATTCAGCCTGCTTGCTTGGTGAGCAGAGGCTTGCCCAGTGGAGCCAAGTCAGGGGCAGAGAGATAGCCAAGTGGCACTGTGGATAGAGTCCTGAGCCTAGAGTCAAGATGACTTGAACTCAAATCTGGCCTCAGAAATTTACTAGTTGTGTGACTCTAGTCAAGTCAATTAATCTCTGTCTGCCTCAGTTTCCTTAACTGTAAAATGGGGATAGTAATAGCACTTGCCTCACAGGGTTGTTGTAGGCATCAAATTAAGTGATATTTGCCTAGTGCTTAGCATGGAGCCTGGAACAAAATAGGCAAGTGATAAATGCTTCTTTCCTTCCTTGCTTCCTTCCCAGATGGCTTCTTCCTATGGCTTAGGAATGCTACCTATTGCTATCTTGGATACTGCTATTCTTTTCCTAATTTTCTGCCCAGGGTCAGTCAAATTTCTAGGTTCTGGCTTTCTCCTTTCTGACTGTGGTTTTGACAAAGACTCTAGAAATATTTAGGTGTCTGAATGTCTATTGACAGCATGCCACTGACATTTGTATTTTAAACTAATTGAATGGAGGATCTAAGAACAGATGTCTCCTTGATCCCAAGTTTAGAAGTTAGCTAAGAATGGTTTAAAAGGGTAACAGTTGAGTGAGGTTTGAGATGACAGCCTCCTGAAATGGTAGCATTGAGGATTCTGAAGAAAAGGATATGTCTCAACATAGAGAAAAACAAAGGTACCTGTATTTATAAGAGGGAAATATAATAGAGGCACTTGAAGATTAAAAACAAAATAAGTGACTTATTATAACTGAGGAAAAATATGGAACAAATTCATCCCTGTCATTAATTCAATAAGCATTTCTTGTAGGCCTCACATGAGTAAGGTGTGGGAAATAAATAAAAACTATTTAGCTGTATGCTTAGGTGAGGCAGATAAAATGAAACTGGTGTTGTTTTTTTTAAACAAGTAACTAAATTTTCTCAGTGAGAAAATAGTAATGTGATGTGATTGCTTGGACCTAGCAAAGTGTATGGTACTATTAGGAATTTCTATAAAATAATCCTCTTACTACATATAGACTATACCCCTTAAATCCTTTTGAAAACATTGTGCTATTTACTTATTTTACTCAAAGTTCTTTAGTCATGAAAGATTTAGAGATATTAAAAAATACACCCCCAGACACCCAAATTATTAAAATACTGGAGCATAGATTCTTTGACATAATTCATAGAAATAGGAATTATTTGGCATGGAGAAGAGAGAGCTCCAGGATTAAGTTTTCAAGTAAATTTTATGCTTGCTCTCTCTAGTCTATTTGTATGCTTTTACAGGGCAGGGACTTCAAATATTTTACATTCCCTCAGTATTTTGCACAATTCTAGGCAAGCCACAGGAGCACACCAGATGCTTACCGTTCGGGTGAATGGAAGAGTTGATGAAGAAGATGAAGAGTTAAGTGTAGTTGCCAGTTGCCAAATGGCCTCCATTTTAATTAAAGACAGAAAAACTACTAGTAGTAGAAAAACATATAAGGAATTAAGGTATCAGTATGTAAGTGAAGAACTGAACAGGCTGTCATAGATTAAGTCCCTTAAAACTTTTTTTAAAAGTATAGACACTCGGGGCAGCTGGGTAGCTCAGTGGAGTGAGAGTCAGGCCTAGAGACAGGAGGTCCTAGGTTCAAACCCGGCCTCAGCCACTTCCCAACTGTGTGACCCTGGGCAAGTCACTTGACCCCCATTGCCCACCCTTACCAATCTTCCACCTATGAGACAATACACCGAAGTACAAGGGTTTAAAAAAAAAACAAAAAACAACTATAGACACTCAGTGTCACACAAGGCTGGAGTCTGAGGTGTTTCTGCAACAATGTAGTTTCATAGGAATTAGATAAAACCTTGGTAGAGGTTGAGGGATAGAACAGATTTGCTTTCAAGGCTTGAATTCCTACAACATTAAAAGATAATGAATATAAAATATATATCATAAAGGTTTGGATACTATGGGCAATTTACTGAAAGGGAAGGAAGAAAAGAAATGACAGGAAGGGAACATACAAACTGAGCAGCTGTGAATAAACGTCCAGCAAAACCCCAGGCTAGATCAGAGACTTGGTCTTTTTATTAATGAGCTGGAAGAATAAATATAACCATACAAAACTGGGTAGTGTTACTAATATCAATGAAAAGGAAAGAAATAATCCAATTAACCCTAAATGGATTAGTTTGGAATATATACATGTAAACAGAAAATTAAGGAATGATATGAATTAAAATGCAAATTGATATATCTAGGGGAAAGGTTAATTTGAAATAAATCAATTATTGCATGGAAGAAATCTACAGAATAGTTCCTCCAGATGTGATTTGAAAATAAACATGAAATACAAAACCAAAAATATTCTTCAAAAACTTAAAACCTTAAAGTATGTTGGACATTGAATGAGCCGTGATGGAGAAGGTTCAACTGACCATTTTTTCTCAGTGATAACTCATTTAGAATAATCTGCTTTGTAGAAAACAGAGGTTCCCTCATTCCAGAATGAAGCAGACTGATAAACAAAGTTAAAAAATTGAAAAATTAAAATAAAAATGTAAATAATCCCTCACTCTATTGATGATGGCATTTTTAAGGAAAAGTAAAAAAAAATTATATTAACCTAAACTTGTGATATTTTCAGGTAAATTTGCCCCACATTATACATAATATAATAGCCAACATTTTACAAATATTATCTCATTTTACTCTTACATTAACTCAGAGAGGTAGATGCTATTATATTTTATGAATGAGGAAAATGAGGCTGACAGATATTAACTGACTTACATTCAAATATGTAATAAGTATCTAAAGCAGAATTTAAATTTAGGTCTTCCCATATCCAAGTACAGCACTTTATCTACAGACTGCTTAGATGCCTTCTAAGGAAGATATCAGAACCTAAATCAAGCTCATCCTCAAAACAAGTGGAGAAGAATTAAAGTTTGATACTAGATTTTTAGAGTAGAAATTGACTCAGAGATTATCTAGACTGACCCATTACTGGATAAGAATCAGTTCTGTAAGAATACTCCAACATGGTCATCTAGTCCACTTGCAGACATACATGTAAGAAGTGGGGTGATTAGGAGGATTGGGGTATAAATGGAACCCACTAGTAAGATGTGTAATGTCCTCTCCCCCCTCACAGCCACCCCTCCTTACTGGGAGACAAATGGGGTTTACTGAGTAGAAATGGGGAACCCCTGAAAGGTCATGCCAGTCTTGAGGGGTTTGAGGGATGTTGTCCCCTCAAGGGGGAATGATTGTAACCCCGATAGGATGTTGGTGCCAGTCAGGTATCCATAAAACCTCCCCTTGCTTCCCAGGAGAGAGTCAGGCTTAAAATGGAGATTCAGTGTGCCTCCCTTCACTAACCTTTACACTATTGCCTCCCACCTATAGGTTACACACAGATCTAACTTTATAAACATGAGGGTTTATTTCAGGAACTGATAACCAAAGGGAATGGGAATGGGATTCACAGGGTAATTCCCTAAGCCCAAGCCCTTTACCACACCAGGTACCCACAGAACTTCAGACCCCAAGATCTGAACTCAGTGTTCTCCAAATGCAGCTTCACTTCCCATGCCCATTAATGTATTTTCTCTAAAGCTATGATTGATATTAGACACAGTGGGATACTACTAGGCAATGCCCAAGGCAAGTGAGGGGTCTGGGGATAGGCTCCCCAAAGGAAGTCCAGACCCCACCCCCAACTCTGTTGAGACAATTGCTTGTTATCAGAGAATCTCAGGAACCAAGATGTATCAGGAGAAATGCTCATCTTTGAATGTCTGGGAAATAACCTCCAAAGCTCGCTTCTGAGGATCTCTCTGCCAATTATCAGCCACCTCCCACATTGGTTTCTCCCCCAAAAGCTGTTCCTTCTCGCTCTTCAATCCCAGAACCCTTTGCTCTCTTCCAACAGTCACTGGGTCTTCTTCCTCAACATTTTAACTGCCAAAGTTCCAAAATGCCAGAGCTTGCATTGCTTTCTTACTACATACAGATATATTACTTCTTAGTACAGTCCAACTCTATAATCATTCTACTTATATCCCTCTATATCAAGGGAGAATTTTAAAGTTTGTAACAATAATGAGAGCCAGAACCCAAGTGTTATGATAGAGGGGAGAGAGAGAAAGAGTCTATGAAATGAGACTCTCTTCTACCTCTCCTCTCTTGCCAAATATATACTGGGAGACTTTGAGGGGGTGCCACTCCAAAACTGGGTGACCTGGATGGTCATGCTATACCATAGGAGTTGGGGACAAGGCTTCCTATAAGATGAGGTATGGGGTACCCCAATCTGATTCTGAATGAGGGCGTGGTTCACATAAGCCTCCCCGGAGGTCAGTCAACTTCACAGCCAGCAGTCTGGCTTCAAGATGGAGGCAGCCAGACCAAGCTGTGGTTCCCCTCTCCCTTATTGTCTCTCAGGCACTCTGGAACGCTATCTGACTAATAAATGGCTTTTATTATTCACAATTCAGGGATTGGGGAAAGGGGTGAAGGGCAGAGGGATTTTGGCATGCCCTCTTTCTATTTCTATGGGGTCCTTCACTTGGGTGGGAACCTTTGGGGTTCCCTCTCCTAAGCTTCTTCCCTCCCTTTTCTCCTAATTCTATTTCTAATTTTCTGTTTCTATCCTTTTCTATAATTGTAAGTTTTGACTGAAAGGGGGTCTCTTAGCAAGGCTGGGTAATGGGAGAAGGAGACTAAGAGATCGCTCCCAAAATGGAGTCCAAAAACTTTGCTGACTCGATGGTTGAAGTCCTGATGGGTGAGAAGCGATGGAATGCCTTTGACCAGGGAATCAGGGTTTCAATTTCCAAAAAAAGCCCTCAGGACTGGATCCAAGCTGGGATGTCCTCCTCCTCTCTTCTCCTACCCTTCCTCCTCGAAGACCTCTCCTTCCTCCTTCTGAGAATTTCCCAGAATCCTCTCTTGTCTCTCAACTGTCAGTAACTGTCACCAACTCTCAGCATCTCCTACTCTGGCTCCTTTTGTCCCACCCCCTTGCACAAATCCCATCCTTACAAGTTTCAGCTTAAAAATCTAGATATACTATATTCATGGTATTCCCATGAGCTACCAGTCTAGTAATCTTGTCAAAAAAGGAATTGAGGTTAGTTTGTATAACTTATTCTTGATGAAGCCATTCTAGTTCTTAATGATCAGCTCTCTCTTTAAAGTGTCTACCAAAAATTCCTGTAATTACATATTCTATGTTTTTGCCAGGAGTGCAAGTCAAGCTCACTGGCCAGTGGTTTGAAGATTCAACTCTATTCTCCTTAAAAAAAATATAACATTTGACAATTTCTAATTCTTTAGGTTTTTCATTTGCTTGGCTTTTTTGAAAGATCACTGAAAAATAGACAACAGTCACATTAGACAATTCTTCTAGCAATCTGGGATTATATGCAATTAATTAGTTTCTTACTTACCTTGAGATTTAGGCTCTTAACCCATTTCCCCCTACAAATCCCCATCCAAAGAGTATTTTTCTTTAGAGGAAAAAATAAGCAAGTAATACTTCAGTAGTTTTGCCTTCTATGTACCTTTCTCTGTTATGCCAGCTAACCCAAGAAGTGGTCCTTTCCCTTCTTCAGTCTTCCTCTTTTTCCTCAACATAGCTTAAAACAAACAAACAACTTTCTTCTCATTTGGCAGCAGTCCTAGTTTGTTTTGACTGGCATTATTCCGATGGGAAAATGTTCTCTTTGATATTACCACTCTATTGTCCTGCCCTTTCTTCCATTTTCTTTACAAGTCTGTAAAATCAAAATTAGCTAATGGAGTCACTTTGCCTTCATATCCATCTCTTTAGACAACTGGCTCCTTTTTTTCCTCATCAGAATAATTTGTATTTGTGTCTTCAGATTTTCCTTCTTGAGAGGTCCCATGCTTATTAAACCTACTTCCTTTCTAAAAATTTAGATGATAGTATTCTACCTTTCCTTGCCCTTAATCTTTTGAAATCTTCTCTCTCAAAAAACATATCATGGATACCAGACTACTCCCAATTTTTCTATCATAAAACATAAAAAAGAATAATTACTTCCACCCAAATTTTCCATCATTTCTACTTCAGCAGCCAATTATCCCTTGTAATCAGAATCAGAACCAGGATAACCATTCATCTTATTCTTTCTTTCACCTTTTGAGAAAATAAATTTGTATTAAGCAGTCTAAACTTTATCAACTATTCTGATTTTGGCCTAGAGAGACACCTGGTGGCAAATATCTGAATAGTTGACTATAACACCTGAGAGCAGATTCCTGATAATTGACTATATCATTCACTATGCTGGACTATTGAACAATTTCTTGAAAATAACCACCAAAAATTTCTATCCTTCTGTCCGAATGTTCTATAGTACATAGAATTTTAGTTAATATAATATATAGCATTGTATGAAAGTACATAATTGCTTCTACTTCTTCTATCCATCCTTACCCAAATGTTCTTGATTGTTCTTTTTTCATCCTATTCCTAGAATTCCTCACATACAAACACATATGTGTGTATGTGTATATATGTGTATGTATAATATATAGTCAAATATATTTTATTTCCCCAATTGCATATAATAATAATTTTCAAAATGCATTTTCCAAAATTATAAGATCCAAACCATCTCCCTCCTTCCTTCTCTACACACTTGGAGATGGTAAGCAATTTGATTTGGGTCATACATGTATTATGCATAATATAACTGCATGTTGATCATTGTTGTAAGAACACACTCATACAAAACCAAAAGGCCCAGATAAAACATAAGCAAACTGATACAAAAGATAGTATGCTTTGATCTGCATCCAACTCCAATAGTTTGTTCTCTGGAGGTAGAAAGCATTCTTCATCACAAGTCCTTCAGAATTGTTCCAGATCATCACATTGCTAGGAGTAGCTAAATTTTTGAGAGAAAAAAGTAAAATAGGCAAACCATTTATTTTTATTTTGATTTGATTGAAAAAAATTATTAGTATCAAAAAAGAAAGGGGCAAATGTGCCACAAATAAAGATGAAATTAAAGATATTATTAGGTGTTATTTTGCTCAAATATATGCCAGTTAAACTGACAATCTAAGTTAAATGAATGAATATTTACAAAATTATAATTATTATTTATAATATAATTATTATATAAAATCATATATAAATTTAATAAATAATTATTTATTATATTATATTGTAATTAGATTAATAGAAGAGGTAGTAGAGTACTTACATAACCCAACCTTAGAAAAATAAATTAAACAAGCCATCAGTGATCTCCCTAAGAAAAAAACACTCAGGACAAGATGGACTTACATGTAAATTCTACCAAACATTTAAGGAACAATTAATCCTCACAATAATATATAAATTATTTGGCACAATTGATAATGAAAAGATTCTACTAAATTCTTTTTTGACACAAAATAGTTTTGATACCTAAACCAGGAAGAACAAAAACCAAGAAAGAAAAACTATAGACCAATTTCCTTATTGAATAAAAATGTAAAAATTTTAAAGAAAAGGCTAGCAAGGAGATTATACCAAATATAAAACAGATCATTCACTATTGTGAGATTCATATTACAGAGTGGAATTCTAGCTGCAGAGAGGGGTTCAGGCCACAGCTCAGAATTCCATACTCTCCCCCCCTCCCAGAACTCTGAGAGAGGGGGCAGTTAAAGGCAATTGGGTCCTGGGATTAGAGTAGGCAGGTCACTCTGCTTGCTGGGTCTTGGGTCCTGGGTTGCTCTTGGGGGCTTGAGGCTTGAATCTGAGCAAAGCCATTTTAGTTCCTAGTTGCCAACCTGCTTTGCCTTGATTTGACATTCAATCTACATCACAGTTTACCTCTTTTAGTTATTTAGATATAGAGGAAGAATATTTATAGAAATAGAGAGCAGATTAACTATTCAAGTTACCTTTTCCCTTTGGGGGGAGGGGCTGCTTGGATATAACAGTTTGAGGGCTTCCCAGTCCCTGTCAATCCTTATTTCTTCTCCTTTCTTTCCCATTCCCACCTTGTTATTAAACCTGTTATCAATTGGGAGCAGTGCCTAGTTACATATTTGGAATATACTCATAACCTCCTTAAGCTGAGTCCCTCCTGCTTTGTAGCTCAGAAGTAAAATCTATCCCCTGTGCCTGTGAGCTTCAAAGACATCAAGCTTCTTCTATTCTCTCCTATTCAGTCTTGTGAGGAAAAAGTTTAGAGAAAATTATCATCTTTAGAAGTTCATCCTTTCCTAAGTTACTGTCCTGGCTCTGTAGTTAACAAATCTGTCCACCATTATCATACAGTAACTGTTTTTCCAACTGCCTAATGGGAGGGGGGAAGTGAAGGAGCACTCAGCAAGATCCTGACCCTCCCTTCCAGTTCAAGCCTGTTTGTGAGTGTGTCTCTCCATAGACCAAAAGATTAGTGAGATTTGATTGCTACAGATCCCTGGCATTTTACAGCTTCCCAAATACAACACTGTGACCAGGTTGGATTTATACTGGGAGTGAGAGCTGGTTCAATATTTGGAAAATCATCAGCACAATTGACCATATCAATAACAACTAGAAATAGCATTATTAGATTATTATAGATCCAGAAAAAGTCTCTCGCAGCATACATTAGTCCTAAAAAAATAAGTAGAAAACACAAGAATCAATGGAGACTTTCTTAAAATATTAAGTAGTATCTAGATAAAACCAAGAACAAGAATTACCTGTGATAGAGACAATACACTTGAAACCTTCCCATTAAAATCAGGGGTTAAGCAAAAATGTCCATTATCACCACTGTTATTCAATATTGTATCAGAAATACTATAACAGTAAGAAAAGAAAAATAAATTGAAAAGGTACAAATAGGGAACAAGAAAACAAAATTATCTCTCTTTGCAAATGATATGATGTTATAGCATTTAAATTTTTTCTCGTTCAGTCATTTAATCATTGTATAACTACTTGTAACCTTATGGACCATATGGTTCATGGAGTTTTCTTGGTAAAAATGCTAGAGTGGTTTGACATTTCCTTCTCCAGGATATAAAATACAATCACAAAAATTATCAGCATTTCTACATATTACCAACAAAACGCAGCAGGAAGAGATAGAAGGAGAAATTTTATTTAAAATAACTGCAGAGTAATACAAAATACTTGTGCATTTACTTGCCAAGACAAACAACGATTATATGAACACATTTTAAACAAATACAAGTCTAAATAATGGGAGAAATTTACCTATTGGTAAGGTAAGCCAATTATATTAAGGGGGGTATTGTGAAAAGGGGGATATAGCTGGGAACAAGGTGGAGTCTATATAGCAATTCCCTTCTCATTCACTGCCACCCCTTAACACTGTGAGATTAATAGGGGTCCCCTTGAAAAACCAGGGACCCAGGGAGGGTGTGGGTCCCCTGGGGGTCTAAATGAATGGTACCCCCTCAAGATGGAGTGCTTGATGACCCAGTTCAATGTTGATGCGAGCTGGGGTTCACAGAAACTTCCCCCTCTTCACAGCAGGTGGTCAGGCTTAGGATGGAGCACAGTCTGACTTGGCTGTTACACTCCCTCCCTAACCAGTCTCCCAAATGAATCTAAATGCAATCTGATCTTTCTCTTGTTTATTGAAAGAATTGGGTTAGCGGAATGGGTAATGGAGGTCAGTGGGTGCAGGAGACCTTAAGGTTTTTCCCCCTATCAGGTCCTTCACCCTGGAGAAACCAAGTCTGTCTCAATCCAGAGTTTCACCTGCCCTTCCCCCCTAATTCTATTGCCTAAGTATCTACTCAGTTCATTATACTAGATGAGGGACACTATATGGCAAGGTCCAAGGAATGAGGGGTTCAGGAAATTGCTCCCCAAGGAGTCCAGAATCCTTAAATGCTGGAAGACACTTCTTGTATTCAGGAGATGTCAGGATGTTATTGAATCTCAGGTCTTCTGTATCGGTCAGCAACCTCAAAGATGTCTTTGGGTGACCACAGAGCTTGAATCCTACATTGAGCCTTTAACCCCCAAAAGACCCTTTCTTAGGTCCAAAACTCCCAGAAGTCTCTGCTCTTCCAACTGTCATTTGGACTCCCCTCCTGCCAACTTTTTGTGCCTCTTGCAAGAATTCCATGCCTTACCTTAATTCTCACAAAACAGGAAAAATTATAATTCTAAGTTAATTTACCTATTAAGTGTCATAACAATAAAATGACTAAAATAATTGCTTTGTAGAGCTAGAAGGTATAGTAATAATTCATCTGCAAGAACAAACAGTTATGAATATCAAAGGAATCAATGAGAAAAAAGTTTTAAAAAGTGTCCCAGCAGTTTCAGATTTCAAACTATATTAAACAAGAAGTAATTATCAAAACAATCTGGTAGCTGGTGTATTAGTGGTCCAGATGGAAAGGGATCAGGTGAGAATAAGAGATGGGTCAGTGTGATAATTCTCTCTTCCCAGTCTTATGGAGTCACTAATACTAGGGTCACTTGAAGGGGGTTTCACCCAGATGGTGGGTGACCAGGGAAGGTATGCTGGCCCTCACTGGTTAGAGGGAAGGCTTCCACATAAGATGAGACATGTGGTGACCCAGTTCAATGTTGCTCAGAATCAGGGTTCACACAAGCCTCCCCTGAGACCCGTTGTCAGCACCATGGAGAGTCTAACTCAAAGATGGATTCAGCCAGGCAAAGCTGTGGTACCTCCTTCCCCTCTAGTTTCTCAATGATCCTGGAACGCTCTCTGATTGTCAAAAGTATTTATTAAGGATAGCAGGGTGATTGATATGGGTGGTGGTCAGAGGAAATAGGTTGCCCTAATGTCTAACCCAAGGTCCTTCACTTTGGGGAGCCAATTCAGTCTCCAACCCAAAGCTTCAACTTCTCTTCCCTCTAATATCTAGTCTACAAGCTATAAATGTAATTCTGTTGGAAAGGGTCTCTTTGTAAGGCAAGGACAGGAAGAGGGGTTTGGGTGATCTGCTCCCAGATGAAGTCCAGAAATCCCCAATAGACAGGATGATATAGTCTTGGACATGAGAATATGTCTGCTGACAAAGAACAGGGTACCAGGATTTCAATTCTAGTTGGGGAAATCCACAGGTTCACCTTTGGATCCCTCAGAGCTCACTTGCCTCTTCTACCTTCTTTAAGCTCCTCAAACTGAAGACGCTGTCCTTAGGAATTCCTCCCAGAATCCTCTGCTATCCTCAACTGCCATTCTTGTTTCATGCTCTCTCGTGCAACATTCTGTCCCCCCCGAAAAATTCTTTCCTTTAGCCTTCATCCTTACACTGGTTAAGAAATAGTGCTGGAATCAGTGGAATAGATGAGGTACACACTACATGGTAGTAAATCTCTACAGTAATCTAATGTTTATAACTCAAAAGATCTGAGATTTTGAGAATTTATCATTTGACACAAATTCCTAAGGAAAAAAATGGAAAGAAATGTGGAGAAACTAGGTATAGACCAACATCTTACACTGTGTACCAAATAAGGTAAAAATTAATAAATGATTTATACATAGTGATATCGTAAGTAAATTAGAGAAGCACAAAAATTTACCTATTAGATCAATGTTTGAGTATTTATGATCAAACAAGAGATAGATAACATAAGAAGTAAAATAGATAATTTTGGTTACATTAATTTAAAAAGGATTTACACACACAGAAAAACTAATGCAGTGTAATAAATGATAATAATAAAGGTGTTATTAAGGAGGATGATCACAAAGTATTCCAGCTCTCCTCCTTGAAGGAAAGCCCAAGAGTGAACTTCCCTTCACTGAGCCAATGCACAAACTACTTAGAAACTAATGTGTGTGTGTGTGTGTGTGTGTGTGTGTGTGTGTGTGTGTATGTGTGTGTGTAATAATAGGATTTTAACCTTGCCATGTTGGCTTAGGGCAAACCTGTCAGTTGCCCTGGATGGAATGTTGAAGGTGGCATGAGCAAAAGAATAGACTTCAACTGCCAGAGGGACCAAGGCTATAAAAAGCCCTGGAGACTCAGGGCTGACTTCTGTTTTTCCCTGACTTTGTCCTGATCATTCACTTACCCCTTACCACCTCCCACCCCCCCAGGCCCAGGTGGCAGGTGAGTGGAACGTGGCTAGCTTAGACCTTAGAGTAGTGTAGGGTTTTAAGACCTAATCTTCTAGAGCAACTCAATAATATAATTATCATCACTGGCAATATTTAGTCCAAGAAACAACATTACTTATCAACCAGAGACCACATCACTCTGACCCAGGGCTGCCTGCACTGGGTCAACAACGACCATCCAAACAGGATCTCTACCAACTTCAGTCAGATAATCTATCACCATCAGATCACAGTATTTCCTGACCCTCTTTCCACTGCCTTGTTCCTTTACTCAGTTATCAATAAACCTTAGCCTTTACCAGAGAATTCTGTGGTTATTTGCCTACCATCAAAGGCCAAGGACAGCAAGCAACAGGAAGGGTTCTGAGCATTTTGAGCAGGAACAAACTCCATTGCTGAGGGGCAGGAAGTTCAACATCCACTTCCTGACAATCTTTGATATACCAATAGGGAAGCTGCTTCCTCAGCAGGGAAGGGCCGGTTACCTGATATCTTAAAGGAGCCTGGTGGCAAGCAGTGCGTTTCTCTGGACACTCTGTTGCCTGGGTTGGATCCTTGTTACATTAATAAACAAGTTTCAAGCCCAGCCCAGGTACAGATCACTCCATCCTTACAACCAGCACTATCCTCCTGCTAGCCTTATTACCAGCATAAGGCCCCTTTCACCCACTTATTAATTACAATATGTATATATATATAAAATATATATGCATATATATAATCTATTTATTTGTATTATATAATAAGATGTAAGGATTAATGATAACAGGATGCCTTAACTCTAAGAGAAACTAGATTTTCCATCCAATTCTCTTTCACCTCATGGTGAATTTCTTCAGATCTTGAGAATTTACTCGAGCTACTCTCCAAACTCCTTACCAATAACTAAAATCCCATAAAAAATGCTATCTGACTAAGTTATTACAATCTTTATATAAAAGTAAATTATTTATATTAGGAATGTTTCCAAGTAGGCAAAGTCAGTGAGCCAAAAGTCTCAGAGGGTCACTGAGCAGAGTGTGGCTTGGAGGTGAAACTCAGAGTCCAGGCAAGCAGGTCTTCTGGTCTTCTCCTTTTACACAAAAGTTCTCACAGCAGCAGGTATATAGCAGTCTTCTACCAGATGGTTTTCCACAGTGAGGAAAGGACAAACCCCCAGGATATTTCCAGGGTTTTTCTCTCTTTTCTGTCACAAGCAGAGCTATATCTAGAGAGAGAGGGCTGAGTTGGTGGGTCCCTCACAGAAGTCAGAGACTAACTGCCACAGAACTCTACCTGCCCTTTCCCCTTCAAAGTTCCAAGCCTTGCCCAGAAATTCTTTCTTGCCTTAGTCATTCTCCAGCCTCAGAGACAGCCTTACAGAATTCTTTATCTTATCAAACCTCAACAATATATTTCTAATTTCCTTACCAAATTCCTTATCTTATCAAACATTAGCAATATATTCCTAATTTCCTTTCTATTGCAGTCAAAATTGGAAGAAAAACAGGGACTGGGAAAAATTTCACAATGTTTCTCTGAAAAAGGCCTTATTTCTCAACTATGGGGAACTGACTCAAATTTATTATTATTTTTTAAATGAGCCATTCCCCAGTTGATAAGTAGTCAAAGAATACGAACAGATAATTTTCAGAAGAAATGAAAACCATCAATGGTCACATGTGTTAAAATGGATAGAGGGAGAACCCTAAAGATGTTACTTGTTTGCTAGGTTGATTGTATGTTTGAAGGCTAGCTGGGCTACCCTCCACCTTAACCAGAGTGCTTCAAGGGGTTTGTCCCTGTGATGGAACTGAGAAACAGAGACAGGAACCAGTATTCAGATAAAGGACTTCTATGGGGTATGGTGTTGGCGGTTTTCCAGGGCTTAGCGAAATGCCTGGCCCCCTAGATGTCCCCTCTGAATACAGTTCCTGTCAGGGAGACAGTAATGGCGGACGGCTTTGGGTTTTGTGTATCTGAAGCATATTAGAATTGCCACCCTGAATTTCCCTTTCCACCCTCAACTTTCCCAGATATCTTCCAAAGACTTTATCTGACTGCATTTAGTTAACAACAAATGGGGTGGTTTAATGAAAACAGGATCAAGGAAGGGTTTGGAGAGTGGGAAAAGGAAAGCCTTAGTTTAAACCAGTGATGGGCAAACAACGGCCCTCAGGCCAGATGTGGCTCCCTGAAATGTTCTATCTGACTGCCCAACATTATTCCTAAACTGACGAATACAATGAGTAGGATACAATACAATGAAACTTCAAAAGAGTTGCCTTAGAAACAAACTGACAGATGAGCATTTCCTTTCTTTTGGCCCCCTCTTTAAAAAGTTTGCCCATCACTGGTTTAAACCCTTGGATGGTATGGAGTCTCTAAGCCAAAGCTAAAGGCTTTGGCCAGAAAACATTCTTGATTCTTCTCTTCCTTCTATCAGCCAACCTAATCTAAAAGACAGGTTGCCCTGTCCTTCAGTAGCTGGCACAGAGAGAGTAAATTGTCTTCAGGCTGGCTCAGTGAGCTTTCCCGGCTCAGCCCCTCAAACCGCTGTAAAATCATAGCCAGCCCTCTTTAGTTGTTGCCCAGGAGAAACAGGAATAATCTCAGTTCTTTAAAGTTCAAGGGAAAAGTTGGGAAATCCTCAGGTATCCAGGGATTCAAATCCTGAGGCCAGGTATGAGCTTCGTCCAGGTCAGCGTCCCAAGATGAAATCCCCTCCTCCAGTTCTTTTCCCCAGAAGCCTCTGTTCCTTTCAACTGTCATTCCTGTCCTTCAAGTCTCCCTGTAACATTCCAAAAGCCCCTCTCTGTGCCAGGCTTCTCTTACACATGAAAAAAATGTCTTAAATCACTACTGATTAGAGAAATGCAAATTGAAACAACTTTAAGATTGCATCTCCCATCTATCAAATTGTCCAAAATGACAGAAAAGGAAAATGACAAATCTTAGCAGGGATGTGGACGCTAATGCACTGTAGGTGTAGCTCTGGACTAGTTTAACCATTCTGGAAAACAACTAGTACTATGCCCAGAGGGCTATAAAACTGCACATAATCTTTGACCCAGCAATATTACCATTAGGTCTATATGAAAAAGAGATCAAGGAAAAGGGGGAAAGATCTATTTGTACAAAAATATTTATAGCAGCTCTTTTTGTGGTGCCAAAAAATTAAAATCAAGGAGATGCTCATCAAGGGGAATGAATGAACAAGTTATGCTCTATGAATGTAATGGAATACTATTGTGCTTTAAGAAATGATGAGTGAGATGATTTCAGAAAAACCTAGGAAGTCTTATATGAATTCATACAGAGTGAAATGAGCAGAACCAGAAGAACATTGTCCAAAGTAATAGCAATATTAAAAGGATGACCAACTATGAAAGACTTCATTCCTCTGATCAAGATAATGTTCCAAGACAACTCCAAAGGAACCATGAGGATAAATGTTGTCCACTTCCAGAGAGAGAACTGATGAACTCTGTCTGCAGATTGAAGCATGCATTTTTTTTTACTTTTTATTGTTTTATTCAGGTGTATGTTTTCTTTTATACCATGGCTAATCTGGAAATGTTTTTGACATGATCTCATATGTATAACTGAAATCAAAGTGCTTTCCTTTTCTCAAGGGGGAGGCCACAGGACAGGAGGGAGAGAACTTGGAAACCAACATTTTTTTAAATCATTGCTAAAAGATTTTTACAAGCAATTTGGAAATATTTAACAAAATATAATTTTTTAGAAAAGAACTACACAAGGAGATATTCCTTATAGTTTTTTTTTTCTTCTACTGGGGAAAAAATGTCAGATTTATCTAGTATGGGTTAAGAAGTGCTACTTGAACCTTTCTACAGTGTTATGATGATAAAACTGTTAGGATGAAGAGACATCCTATAAAGATGATAGAAACGGTTGACTGGGGTTTAGTTATACCCAGTCTGACAGGATGATCTCTTCAGGGCAGAAAGCAAAGATAGCTGCCCTCTCTGCCTCAGGCCAGTATGTAACCAATCTGACTGCTTCTTCAAAAAGTAATAAAAGGTTTATTAAAAGTTGTATCTTGAGAGTCCACCCCATTGAGGCTAAACCCTCCCAAAGGTAAACTGAGCAGTTCAGTCAACTCCCTTGGAGATTTGATCTTTGCAGAGTAACAGTAGAGACAGGCACTTGAAGATCTTCAGGATCTTTGTAAAAATATCTCTCTGAAACAATTTGAAGTATCACAGAAGGTTGGAGCTGGGTCCTGGAGATGTCTTTGCCTCCAGAGTCTGGAACCAACTCCCCCACAGGCCATTGGTTTCCCAGCATTCCCTTTCCCTCCAGGATTCTAAAAGAGTTTGCTGTTGCTTCTCCTGGTTCCATTGCATTCCATGTCACTTTGCCTTGTCTACTCTGTAATCTTGTTTCCTTTCTAAAATCTCTCTATCACAACAGACAACTGAGCCAGGCCATATAATTTGCCTTGGTAGTGAGATACAATGATGTCTCATCCTGGATGTTTGTGGGCATTTATTTTCTTTGTAATCAGTCCTCAAACTTTTTTGTATCAGCGTTAAGGAGGTATGTAAAAATATAGGAGCTAGTAGCCACAGTAGAGTATGGAAGCATGGATAGAATACTGGACTTGAAGTTAGGAAGACAAAGATTTCAATCTTGCCCAAGACATATATTGAACAAGATAATCTATAATCCTCAGTTTTCTGATCTTTAAAATGGAGATAATTATCCCCCCTTCCTCAATGGGTTGTCATAGAGCCCAAAAGAGATAGTGTACATAAAGCACTTTGCAAATTTTCTTTTTTCTTTTTTTTTTTTAAAGATTTAAATATTTTATTCTTTTAGAAAAATTTTTCATGGTTACATGATTCATGTTTTTTATTTTCACCTTCACCCTCCTTCACCCCACCATCCATATCCAATGCACATTTCCATTGGTTTTAACATGTGTCATCAATCGAGCTTATTTATATATTATTGATAGTTGCATTGGTGTGGTCGTTTGCAGTCTTTATCCCCAATCATATCTGCATCAAACCATGTGTTCAAGTGGTTGTTTTTCTTCTGTGTTTCCTCTCCTGCAGTTCTTCCTCTGAATGTGGATAGCGTTCTTTACCATAAGTCCCTCAGAAATTGTCCATTGGTGCTAGTACAGAAGTCCATTGCATTCTATTTTACCACAGTCTCTGTGTACAATGCTCTTCTGGCTCTGTCCCTTTCATTCTGCTTCAATTCCTGGAGGTCTTTCCAGTTCACATGGAATTCTTCCAGTTTATTATTCCTTTGATCACAGTAGTATTCCAGCACTAACATATACCACAATTTGTTCAGCCATTCCCCAATTGAAGGGCATACCCTCATTTTACAGTTTTTTGCCACCACAAAGAGTGAGGCTATAAATATTTTTGTACAAGTCTGTTTATCTATGATCTCTTTGGGATACAAACCTAGCAATGCTATGGCTGGATCAAAGGACAGGCAGTCTTTTAGAGCTCTTTGGGCATAGCTCCAAATTGCCATCCAGAATGGTTGGATCAGTTCACAACTCCACCAGCAATGCACTAATGTTCCAATTTTGCCACATCCCCTCCAACATTCATTACTCTCCCCTGCTATCATTTTAGTCAATCAGCTAGGTGTGAGGTGTTACCTCAGAGTGGTTTTGATTTGCATTTCTCTAATTATTAGAGATTTAGAACACTTTCTCATGTGCTTATTGATAGTATTGATTTCTTTATCTGAAAATTGCTTATTCATGTCTCTTGCCCATTTATCAGTCGGGGAATGGCTTGATTTTTTTATACAATTGATTTAGCTCCTTGTATATTTGAGTAATTAGACTTCTGTCAGAGTTTTTTGTTATAAAGATTTTTTCCCAGTTGTTTCCCTTCTGATTTTGGTTGCATTGTTTTTGTTTGTACAAAAGCTTTTTAATTTGATATAATCAAAATTATTTATTTTACATTTTGTAATTTTTTCTAACTCTTGCTTGGTTTTAAAATTTTCCCTTTCCCATAGATCTGACAAATATACTATTTTGTGTTCACCTAATTTACTTATAGTTTCCTTCTTTATATTCGAATCATTCACCCATTCTGAATTTATCTTGGAGTAGGGTGTGAGATGTTGATATAAAACTAATCTCTCCCATATTGTTTTCAATTTTCCCAGCAGTTTTTGTCAAATAGTGGATTTTTGCCCCCAAAGGTGGGCTCTTTGGGTTTATTATACACTGTCTTGCTGACGTCACTTACCCCAATTCTATTCCACTGATCCTCTCTTCTGTCTCTTAGCAAGTACCATATCATTTTGATGACCACTACTTTATAGTATAGTTTAATATCTAGTACTGCTAGGCCACCTTCCTTCATGTTTTTTTTTTCATTATTTCCCTTGATCTTTTGTTCTTCCAAATGAACTTTGTTATAGTTTTTTTTTCTAATTTAGTAAAAAAGTTTTTTGGTAGTTTGATAGGTATAGTACCAAATAGGTAAATTAATTTTGCTAGAATGTTCATTTTTATTATGTTAGCTCATCCTACCCATGAGAAATCAATGTTTTTCCAATTATTTAGATATAGTTTTAATTGTTTGGAAAGTTTTTTGTAGTTGTGTTTGTATAATTCCTGTGTTTGTTTTGGTAAATAGATTCCTAAGTATTTTATATTGTCTAGGGTGATTTTAAATGGTGTTTCTCTTTCTACCTCTTGCTGCTGTGATGTGTTGGAAATGTATAAAAATGCTGATGATTTATGTGCATTTATTTTGTATCCTGCAACTTTGCTAAAGTTGTTGATTATAGCTTTTTAGTTGATTCTCTAGGATCATATCAACCGCAAAGAGTGATAGTTTGGACTCCTCATTGCCTATTTTTATACCTTCCATTTCTTTTTCTTCTCTAATTGCTACTGCTAGTGTTTCTAGTACAATGTTAAATAGTAGAGGTGATAATGGGGATTCTTGTTTCCATGCCTGATCTTATTGGGAAGGCTTCGAATTTATCCCCATTGCTTATGATGCTTGTTGATGGTTTTAGATATATACTGTTTATTGTTTTTAGGAAAGGTCCTTCTATTCCTATACTTTCTAGTGTTTTCAATAGTAATGGATGTTGTATTTTGTCAAAGGCTTTTTCAGCATCTATTGAGATAATCATGTGGTTTTTGTTGGCTTGCTTGTTGATATGGTCAGTTATGTGAATGGTTTTCCTTATGTTGAACCATCCTTGCATTCCTGGTATATAATCCACCTGATCATAGTGAATAACTCTCGTGATCAATTGCTGGAGTCTTTTTGTTAGTATTCTGTTTAAGATTTTTGCATCTATGATCATTAAGGAGATTGGTCTGTAATTTTCTTTCTCTATTTTTGATCTACCTGGCTTTGGAATCAGTACCATATTTGTATCATAAAAGGAGTTTGGTAGAACTCTTTTTTTGATTATTATGTCAAATAGTTTGTATAGTATTGAAATTAGTTGTTCTTTGAAGGTTTGATAGAATTCACTTGTGAATCCATCTGGTCCTGGGGATTTTTTCTTGGGGAGCTCTTTGATGGCTTGTTCAATTTCTTTTTCTGATAAGGGATTATTTAAGTATTCTATTTCTTCTGTTATTCTAGGCAATTTATATTTTTGTAAATATTTATCCATCTCACTTAGATTGCTATATTTTTTTGCCACATAATTGTGCTAAATAGTTTTTAATGATTGCCTTGATTTCCTCTTCATTAGATGTGAGGTCTCCCTTTTCATCTTTGATACTGATGATTTGGTTTTCTTCTTTCCTTTTTTTAGTTAGATTGACCAGTACTTTGTCATTTTTTTTCAAAGTACCAGCTTTTAGTCTTATTTATTAATTCAATAGTTCTTTTACTTTTAATTTTATTGATTTCTCATTAATTTTTATAATCTCTAATTTGGTCTTTAGCTGGGGATTTTTAATTTGTTTCCTTTCTAGTTTTTTAATTAGCATGCCCAGTTCATTGATTTTTGCCCTTTCTAATTTGTTAATACATGCATTCAAGGTTATAAATTCCCCCCTGAATACTGTCTTAGCTGCATCCCACAGAGTTTGGTAGGATGTCTCATTGTTGTCATTCCCTTCAATGAAATTATTGATTGTTTTTATTATTTCTTCTTTAACTAACTGGTTTTGGAGAATCATATTATTTAATTTCCAATTAGTTTTTGATTTGCCTGTCCATGTGCCCTTACTAATTATTATTTTTATTGCATTATGATCTGAGAAGGTTACATTTATTATTTCTGCTCTTTTGCATTTGTTTGCAATGTTTCTATGCCCTATTACATGGTCAGTCTTTGTGAATGTACCAAATTCAGCTGAAAAGGTATATTCCTTTTCGTCCCTATTTATTTTTCTCCACATATATCTATATCTTTTCTCTTTCTTATTTATTTTTTGGTTTGATTTATCTAGATCTGAAAGAGGAATATTTAGATCTCCCACTAGTATGGTTTTACTATCTATTTCCTTCTTGAGCTCTGCCAGTTTCTCCTTTAGGAATTTGGATGCTATACCATTTGGTGCATACATGTTGAGTACTTTTATTTCCTCATTGTCTATACTGCTTTTTATCGGGATGTAATTACCTTCCCTGTCTCTTTTAATTATATCTATTTTTACTTTAGCTTTGTCAGAAATCATGATCTCCACTTCTGCCTTCTTTTTCTCAGTTGAAGTACAAAAGATTTTGATCCAGCCCTTGACCTTAAACCTGTGCATGTCCACCTGCCTCATATGTGTTTCTTATAGACAACATATGGTAGGATTTTGGTTCCTAATCCACTCTGCTATTTGCTTCCATTTTATGGGCGAGTTCATCCCATTAACATTCAGAGTTATAATTATCAGTTGTGTATTCCCCAACATTTTGGTATTCTCTCCTAGTTCTACCCCTTCTTCTTACACTATTTCCTTTTAAACGAGTTGTTTGTTTTAAACCAGTCCCCTTTGTCCCCGCCCTTGATTTATTTCCCTTTCTACCCCTTCCCTTATTATTCCCCTCTTTTTATTTTTAAGGCCTAATGAATTCCCTCCTACCTCTCCTCTCCTCCCTTTTTTGACCTCCTCACTCCCTTGTTCCCCTTGATTTATCCCTTCTGACTTTTTCAGTAGGTTTAGATAGAATTCTATATCACAATGGATATAGCTACTATTCCCTCTCAGGGTTAATTCCGCTGAGAGTAAGGTTTAAGTATTAACTCTCCCCTTCCCATGCCCTCTTTGTGTGGTATAGAATATCCTATTTTTCATATTCATTCAAGTTTTCTCTACTATTCATCCCCTTTCCCCCCCCCCATATCATCAGACCATTTAGTACTTCAACCTCTCCCTATGAATAATTCTTCTAATTACTATAATAGTGAATACAGTTTTTGAAAATTACACATAACATTTCTCCATATAGGAATACAAACAATTTGATCTTATTGAAGCCCTTGAAGAGGCAAACTTAAAAAATTAGAGTTTTCTTTCTTTCCCCTCTGTTTCTTATTTACCTTTTTATGTTTCTCTTGGTTTTTGTGGTTGGATATAGAACTTTCCATTTAGTCCTAGTCTTTTCTGTGCAAATACTTGGAAATCTTCTATATTGTTGAATGCCCATACTTTCCCCTGGATGTATATAGTCAGTTTTGATGGGTAGGTGATCCTTGGTTGTAGACCCAGTTCTCTTGCATTTCTGAATATTATGTTCCAAGCTTGTAGTCTTTTAGTGTGGAGCCTGCCAGATCTTGTGTGATCCTGATTGGTGCTCCTTGATATCTGAATTGCTTCTTTCTGCCTTCTTGTAAAATTTTTTTCTTTTACTTGAAAGCTCTTGAATTTGGCAATTATATTCCTGGGGGTTGTCTTTTCAGGGTTTAGTGTAGAGGGTGATCTATGGATCCTATCAATGTCTATATTTCCCTCTTGTTGAAGAACTTCAGGGCAGTTTTGTTGGATAATTTTTTGTAGTATGGTGTCCAAATTTCTATTAATTTCTGCTTTTCAGGAAGACCAATGATTCTCAAATTGTCTCTTCTAGACCTGTTTTCTTGATCTGTCAATTTTTTAGTGAGATGTTTCATGTTTCCTTCTATTTTATCAGTCTTTTGACTTTGCTTTATTTTTGTTCTTGCTGTCTTGAGAGATCATTGGCTTCTACTTGCCCAATTCTGGTCTTTAGAGACTGGTTTTCTGCTATAATCTTTTGATTTTTCCTTTTAGATTTGGTCTATCCTATTTTTCATACTTTCCTCCAATTTGCTTATCATTTCATTTGATTTTGGGGCATCTTTCTCCAATTGGGAGTTCCTGTCTTTTAACCTATTAATTTCCTTTTGAGCCATTTCCCACTTCTCTTGCCAAATCTCTTCCATCTTTCTCATAATCTCAGATTTGAACTCTTCAAGAGCTTGTGACCAATTTTGATTTTTTGGGGGGGAAGGTTTGGATGTGATTACTTGTTTGTTCTCCTCTGCTGTTTGCTCTGTTGTCTGGATTTTTTCTGTGTAAAAGTTGTCGAGTGTTAAAGATTTCTTCTTGATCTTTTTCTTTTGAGGTTTTTGTGCCTGGCTTGCCATTGTTATTATTTCTTTCTCAGTCTGAAGTCTGGGTGAGGCAGACAGGCTCTCTGCCTATCCTATCAAGCTGTGGAGCAGCTTTCATCTGAGTCACAGCACTGTGCTCCCTCTCAGCTTTATCCTCATGCCCAGGGTTGGTCTGTGCTCTTTAGGCTCCTGAGGCCTCAAGTTTAGTTGTTCTCAGGGTCAAGCCACCTGCTGGTCCCCTTGCTTGCTCCTCTGCCTGAAGCTCCTTCAGCAGTCTCAGGGCACTGTGGTCCCCACCCAAGTTCCACACTTCCACTCAAGGTCTGTGTTCAAAGTCTTGTTCTTTAGCCTCTTGGAGTCTTAAGTCTTGCTGCTCTCAGGAGCAGGCCCTGGTGATCCCAGGTAGCTGCCAAAACTTAATGAATGCCCCAAACTTGCTTTAACTCTTGTGCGCAGGCTTTGGCACTGTAGGTGTTGTGGGGGGTAGGAGTTTGCTCAGTTCACGTTTTAGTGAGAGCTATTTCACCCCTTTATAGCAATGTAATGCCCCAATCCCATGTACCTTCAATGCTGCTCCCTGTTGTGGGGTCCCTTCATTCATCTGGATTTGTTTTTATGTCCTCTTGAGGAGTCCTATCTGTGTGGGTTAGGAGAGGTTAAACAGCTGCTTCAACTCTGCTGCCCTCTTAACCTGGAAGTTTCACTTTGCAAACTTTAAAGTAGCATACAGGGTATCCTAAAAGTCCTGGTTCAGTTTTAAGCTTTATTACACTAATACTTTTGGGATACCCTGTATAAACCTAAATAGGCCTCCTCTCTGGTTGATGCAAGGAAAACCCAGTTGGGGTAATTGTAGAATCATGTAAGTATTAAGATTCTTTCCCATAGTGCTCCAGAATCAATGTAATTTTTAGCTCAGATTCAGGGGGAAGAAACAGGGTCTCCCAACAGCATGTTTCTCTGGTGAAGGTTGAGCAAGACTGAATATTATAGCTTAGAAATATCTTTTAGATTTTGTCAGTAGTTTTGAAATAAAATTCCATTTGTGGAGATAACACTTGGAAAGTTTTAGCTTCAAGTCAGTTGGAAAGTTCTCATGATCCTTGTGGTGCAGTGCCTATTCATTGCTATCATTTCCACTAATAAAATCATACCCTTTTTCTTATGTTGAAATAGTTGACAGTACCAAGAATGTTGGCCACAAAGTCTTTCTTTTCTGTGTCTTAAGTAGCCAAGGCTGTAGCACTGGCAGGAGCAATTGCCAAGCTGCATTTCCACAGCAGTTGCTTCCCAGAATGAAGTCTCTAAGCACTGTACTCAAAGTTATGCCCAAAGTTATTGGGGTTCAGGGTCCTGCATTATCTCTCTTGGGGTGTGAGGGAAGATAATAATCCAGACTGTGGTGGTGGTTGGACTTGATGGTTACCTTCTGTCTCTTCCTCAGCTTCTCTTGCTACTTTAACTAATAATAATAATAATGATAGTTAACATTTATATAATAGCTACTATTCCAAGTACTCTGCTAAATGTTTTAACTCTAATTTCAACTTCACAATCACTGTGGGAGGTGGGTACTATTGTTATGCCCAATTTATGGATGAGGAAACTGAGGTAGAGGTGAAGTCATTTACCCAGGGTCACAGGTAGCATGTGCCTGAGGCAGCTCTCTGTCTCCTGGGTCACCTCACTGGCCAGCTAGCCTGGATCACCTGCCTTGTGGATGGTTTTTGGTTGGCTTTTGGTGGGGGCAGCTGGCCTCTTCTCCACAAGTGATGACTCCCTGGATGGTGGCTTTGCAGGTCCAGTTAGAAGCAGGACCAGGGATTTTCCTGGTGAGGTCCTTCTACTCCTGGGGCCTCTGGTGGTTATCTGACTTGTAAGCAGTTGGTGCTGGTGATGGTGTGGAATGTGGGTTACTTTCTCCACAGTGATTTCTCCTTTCCAGGATGGATGCCTGAGCGAGATTCAAAGTAGGTTTGGTAGCTGGGGTGGGAGGCTCTTCAGCTCATGCCCTGGACTGTCTCCATCATCATTAGAGGGGATGGTGATTTGAATTGTTTGGCATTTGTTGCTTTCCGCCTCTCCTCAGGATGCCTTGCTCGTTCAGCTAAGCTGGCTTGCCTGCTCTGTGGGTGGCAGTTGGTACAGAGGGCTGGCACCTTCTCCTCAGAATTTGTTACTAGATAATGGCTAGAATGGCTGGGATAGAAACAGGTACTGAACTGTGAGGGAGATACCACTCTCAGGATTTCTGTGCCTATATGTGACAGATTTGGTAAATAGAAATTCACCCACCTGGGCTAGACAGGTACTATAGAGTGGTGCCAGAATTTGAAAGGCCTGAAATATTTTGAGAAATAAATTAGATTTAATTGTGTGGTGAGCACAATTTTAGTTTTTTGAGGGTGTGATATTCTGAATTATGCTGAGGAAGATTGATCTGGCAACAACAGTGTGGAAAGGAAGTAGAAAAACTAGGGAATTTTATTGAAGACTTTTTTTGTAGCTCAAGCAATAGGTAATGAAGGCCTGAATTATGCTGTGGCCAATAAAAAAATACAAAGGTATTTTTGTGGTAATAAGATTTATAGAAGGGATATCAGAAGTTATGTAGACCATTTCCTTAATTTTATAAGGAACAAAACTAAGGATTGTTGAGGTTAAAGGATTTGCCTAAGTTTACACAAATAGTATGTTCCAGAAACCTTATTTTCTGGCTCCAAATTTAATTCTTTTCCCATTGGTCAAAGAAAAACAATACCCAGTGATTGCATAGAATCAAGGTATAAAAAAGAGTTTGAGATGACCATGATTCAGAAATGGATGTTGCCTGGTTAAATACTTTTTAGAGTAGAACAATGCAGCCAGATCATTTTATTAACACTTCTTTGCTTTTATACACAATTAACTTCACTCATGCTTAGCAGCACTAGACTTTAGAGTATTCGGTGTGGAATAGTATTTTGTATTTCATGGCATATGAGCTTTATAAATACATTGAATGAATTGAAGAATAAATTAAGTGGGCATTTATATTGAACTTTTGTATGAAGTTTCAGGATTTTGTTTTGTTTTTATGTTGATTTTCTAATCAAGATCAAATGTGAAAGTTTGAACAATAGATGCTTTTTTTTAAATCAACCCAGCCCACTAATCAGATTTTAAGTGTTTAATATGTGCCACTCATTGTCCAAAATGCTAGAGATGGAGAGAAAGACAAAAACACAAAACAGACCATCAAGGAACTTACATACTGAAGAAGACAACATGTAAATAGATACTTGCAATATACACTGTGATAAATTGCAATGAAGGGAATTTGGATAAAGCATAATATTTAGTGCCAGCTGGAAATCACTGGTTCTGTATTAACATAGACACTGGAAATATGTGCATCTTCTACTCATCTCTAAAATGTGGCACTCACATTTGTTTTAATGAGTCAAAAACCAGTCCTAAACTAGTAGGGGAGAGAGAGAGTGGAAGGAAGAGAGAAGAGAGGAGAGAAAGGAGGAAAGTGGAGAAAGAAGAGGGGAGAGAGGAGATAGAGATAAATATCAAAGACATAAATTATCACGTTCATACATACCCCACCAAATCTTTTCTTTTAATCCCAAGTTCTTTCAATAGCTGCTGGTCTGGCATGGTTTCTATTCCATATTTGTCTCCATACTTTGGATGTTCACAAAAATGATTATGTAAGACAGCAAGGACATAGAATAGCACCTTGGCTAACTTCATGTATGTTTATTTGAACCAGGAAAAAAAAGCCAGAGGCATTCCTAAAATCCATAAATCAAGATAAATGTATATAGCCTGTCCAAAGAGTCTTATTGCAATTTTAATGCAACAAAATTTTTTAGTTCCTCCATATACATATCACACACACATGTGCATACATATATAGAAAGAGAAGAAATGGGGAAGATTTATTCAGAATTTACCAAGTATTAGGTACTATGCTAAGTGCTTTACAAAATATACGAATACCTCATTTGGTCATCTTAACAACTCTAGGGGGCAAATGCTATTATTATCACCATTTTCAGTTGAGGAAACAGGGATATAGAGATTATGTGACTTGATGAAAGTCACACATATAAGTTTCTGAAACTGAATTTGAACTCTGGTCTTATGAAATCCAGATATAGTGCTCTTTTGACTGCACCACTTAACCTCAATTGCCTGGCCCTTAACTGCTTTTCTCCTTTTAGAATCGATATTTGGTATGAATTGTAAGATAGAAGACAAGGGTTTACCAAAAAAAATGCTAAAACCCCCAACTCTTACTGGCATACATACAATAAGATGCTAAAGTCTCTACAGGCTAAATAGAATATTTGAAAGCTATTTTTCCCTGTTTCAGAAAGCAAGCTTCCTAATTAACCTCTTTCTCCTATCATACTCATTGCCTTTCTTCCAACTTAGTACATAATTTTGCGATATTTTTGACTACTCTTTTATTCTGGTAGAAAGATTTCTTAATATGGGTTTAATTCTTTTTTTTTCTTTTGGAAATTGATTCTAAATCTTGTTATTATTTTAAAGCTGTGTTTCCAGGAGGAAAGTGAGATGGTAGGGCATCTAATTTATAACTATGTTTTTTTCTATGTATTTTTTAGGGTCTGAAATTAAATAAGATGAAAGCTCCCAGGATCACTTATTAAAACAACAGGATATTATCTAGAATATCTTACTTGGCAGAGTACTAAATATGTAATAATTACCCAGAAATGTTTAAATTCAGACTAATTATCTGAAAGAGATGGGGGCAGGGGAAAGAATCTCTTTTACTAAAGACTGAAATATAGATCTTAAAGTAGAAAAATACTCAATATTATAGATGATCTCTTTGGATAAGATTTTGTTAATTCCTAGTGGTACAAGTTCTCTTAATAAGTCATATAGAACTGAGAAAAATAGTTTATTTATTCACTCATCACAAGAAATACTTCATCTTAGCCCTTTTGGTTTTGCTCAGCAGAATTTTCTGTTCTTATATTCATTTATCATTAAGGATTATAAAATCTGAAGCTTTAATATAAAGCCTCCAGATGTAATGTGATGAGTTTGTTCATTTGAATCATCTACTATAAGCAATATAAAAACAGATGTCATCTTTACAGTGAAGCTACTGGAGGTTTTGTTTTGTTTTCTTTTGTTTTTAATGTTCATTTTGGTTTTCTATCCATTATGCCTTTGGATTTTCTGCCCCCAGGTGGCTATGATGTTTTTATGCAACCATTGGATAAACCTTACTTTTTTTCCTTGTCTTAGAACCTTTATCAAACTTGCTCTTTTTGCACTATATGTGCAGAAGTAACAAATTTAAAATATAAAACAAAGCCACCTAAAGTACCTTTATAGTCTAGTTTTTATCTTTTAAAATCAATTCTTACATTTAGCTCTGTATAAGATGTTTTTAAAGGGACAATGGCAGAGCACCTTATTGAGGACACAAAGGATGGGATGGTGGAAGTCCTCAAAAAATATGTCATATGAGATTCAGTTCAACAAACTATGGATAGCTTAGAGAAATATAGACCTATTTGAGTCATGGTCATTTTCTTCAAGTATTAATAAGGTTATCAATGATATATGGCTTAAGTCAGGGGTTCTTAAATCTGTGGCTGGTGAATTTGTTTTTTGTTGTTATATTTTGAAGACTATTACAGTATAATTGCTTTCTTTTGCAGTCCTACATATTTAACTTTATACATGTAAAGGCATGGTGAGAAGGGGATCCATAGATTTCAGCTGATTGCTGAAGGCCATCATTACTTCTCAAAATGTTAAGAATTCCTTATGTAATTAGTTTCAAAACCAATGGGTAAAATTACACAGAATATCAGAATTAGAGGGGACCTCAGAGGCCATTTAATCCAATTTGAACCTAAACAAGAATCTCTACATTAATATGTCCTGCCTTTTCTTGAGACTCTCTAGTGAAAGGAAACCTATCTTGCATGGCAACTTATTTTTCTTCTTGATATATCTAATTTTTAGGAAGTTTTTCCTTTATCAAGTCTAAATTTGCTCTTTAGTAACATGACCTATTCCTAAAATGTGAGAGAAATAATACAAGTATCCCCATTTTTCAAATGAGCAAATTGAATTTCAGAGAGATTGATTGACTTGCTAATAGATGCACATCAAGAATCAGAGCTGTAATTTTAACCCCAGGTCTTATCCCATGGTCTTTATGGGAAACTTTGCATGAAGGTGCCACAAGATATCTATTTCATGAAAAGATATCTATTATATGTTTAAATTTTTATCCATTTATTTTAGATCTTATATATACTGAAACTAGAGCTAAGGAATTTGGGCTTGGAGATCTTTGTGCCCAAACATTTAGGAAGGAACCAAAGCCTAAAAATAATCAAGTAGTTTGTTCATTATTGCAAATTAAAATGGTTAGTGGCAAAGCCAGAAAAAGGACACATCTCCTGATTCCTAGTCTAATGAATTTTAATCCTTTCCACTTTGGCTGTTATGTGGCTAATGTGGTCCTTTGGAAATTATATTCAGCTTTTCCACTTTTGGGCAGAATCTATTCAGAACCTTAACCTTGAGGCCCCATCCAGTATATTCTTTTGCAGACCAAACCATATCTGACATATAGCAATCAGTAAAAGAGATATTTGATAATAAAAGAGAAGGGGAAAAATTCGAAAAGATAACAAATTATGTATTGGAATTGTGTTATAGATACCATCAAGGTATCTTTTTTGAGATGTACAAAAGGCAATTTGTGATGCAAGAAGAAAGAAATTAAGGTTAGATATATACAGTTGATAATCAATTACATAAAAATGATAATTGAGCTTATAGTTGCTGATGAAATCACTAAGAGACATACTATGGAAGAAGAGGGATCAGATCAGAGACTTAGGGTACACCCTAATTAGTGGAAGTGGTATGGATAAATATCCATCAAGAGACTGAGGAGTGGTCAGATAGGTAGAAGAACCAGGAGAGATAAGTGTCTCAAAAGCCTTGATGGGAGAGAAAATCCAGAAAGGTATGATGATAGAGTCAAATGTTTGAAGGAAGTCAAGAAGGAAGAAAATTGAAAAAAAATTGAAAAAATAATTGAGAAAAACATTTGAGAAGAGATTATTGCTAACTTTGGAGGGAGCAAGTTCAATTCAATGATGTTCATTTTCAATTCATGTTCAATTCATAAGCTAGATGGCAGAACACTGTAGTGAATGAGAGAAGAGAAAGTGGAGTCGTGATGGCATTTTCAAGGCATTTAGAAGGAATGGAGAGGACAATAAAAGGACAATAGCTAGGAAGGGATCGTGGGATCCAGTGAAGGTTTTTTTTCCCTAGAGATATGGGACATTTTGGTGAGTGATATAGGCAGTGATAAGGGAACCAATCAATAGATTGAGCAGCAAAAAAACTTTTGAAGAACTTCAGACCTTATTCAGAACATTTGACTACATAGCAATTGACCATATTTAACCAAGTTTATTTTTCAGTTTTATCTTTTGAGGAGGGTCCCAAATTCCTTTTTCAGTGTCTTTTATTTTGCCACCCTTTGAGAATCATTTCTTCTTAAAGACAGTTGGATTTTTCATGTAACCATCAGTTAAAGCTAAGACATTTTTTCTAAGACATTTCAAGTTTAGGGTTAACTCAATTTTGTTCAAATGTTACTATTTTCCCCTTGTACACATATCTTTCTAATACCCAACAAATTTTAAAATTTAACAAATTCTATAAAGTATACTCTATATAGCATATTGCTATTTTGTGTGGTTTCATTGAAATATCTTTGATATTGACCAGTGTTTACTACATTCCACATACTTATATAATAAAAAATGTCATCAAGAAGACCTTGTCAAAATAGAATCATTGGATAATAATTTAAATTCATATTCTTTCATTAAGACTTGCTTTGCATCAAAATTTAACATAAAAGGAGATTCACTTTGATTTTTCTTCAATTGATATTATCTATAAGAAAAAGGCTTTTTGATTTTTTATTCTTACAAAATTTTCCACTGGCATAGGCCATATATGCTTAGACTATTCAGTGATAGTTCAACACATTTCATTTTTTTAACTGAATTTCTTGTGAAAAGTACCTGCAGGGATTAGTGGACCACAAGAACATTATGCAATGTTATAGCCAAGAGAAACAATCACCCTTATAGAACTATATAGTTCCTAGTGAAGGAAGTAACAATCCAAATTATTACTGCCCTGGTCAGCCCACATATGGGAAATTAGGTTCAGATCTAGGTGCTATGTTTTAGGAGGCAATTGGCAAGCTGGAAGGGTCCAGCTGAAAGAAAGTAGGGTGGTGAAGATTCTTAAAACGATATGCCAGGAAAAACAATGGAAGGATCCAGAGATGTTTAACTTGGATTAAAGGCCACTTAGCATAGCATGTTGTATGTACTATAAAGATTTTCAAATATTTGAAAGGTTGTTATCTGGAAGTGAGATTACAAGAAAGCAAAGCGGAGACTAGTGATCATTAAGCAGAGATGGAATAACCATTTGTTGAGAAGCCTTGAAGGAAGATTCCCTTTTAATTCTAACATGTTCTGAATTATGAGCAGTTTCAGGTCATCAGGCACTTACTGGTATTCCTTCCAGTTTCTAATTCCCCCTGATCTTGCCATGATCTTTATGCCCACAATTCTCCTGCTTCTATTGACAAAAAGTCCATCCTGGGACAAGGTTGGTTGGCCACCTCAGCAGTACAGGAGAGTCATGAGACTTTCTTGGGCTCATGCCTCTCATGTGACTTGGTCAGGTCAGGGCTGGTCCAGAAGTTGGTGTATTTGTTAGGATTGAATTATTTCTGACATCTGGTTTCATGTATGATGCCTCTTTAACTACAGTATGCTGATGAATCTAAAATTTCATTTTTGTCCTTAATTAAATCAGTGTAATCATGAGTATGACACAGGACTTTAGAATGAAAAGTTGAAGACAGAGCCCTTATAATGCTTTCTGACTTTCTGATTACAGCTTGGTCACAGTAAGCAGTCAAGCATACGGAGCTCAGAAGATTTGCATCTAAACAGTTTCAGTAATCCTACCAGACAATACCAGGTAAACATGAATGTTTGCTGACCAATGGCTCTGACCACTGTCACTATTTATATTTTGTTTTATGGCAACATGGAAAACATGGGAATTCCAAAGTAACAGATATTTACCTGATGGTCCAAATGCCCTGACTGACCACCAGGCATACTTTCTACTTATCCCTAGCGAGAAAAGTGTTTAGGTAGTTAGTGTAGACATTGGATCTGAAGTCAGGGATACCTAGGTTCAGATCTCACCTCGGTGGATAGTGTAACATTCATTATCTTAAGTGGGGTGAAACTGCCTCAGGATGGGGAGGAGAAAGAATTCTATTGACTCTCAGCCCTCCCCCTTGTTAGGATAGCCAGCTCCATCCTTTGCTCTGACTCCATTACTAATCATTACCAGTCTGAATCAACTTACAGTTTGGCCAGCCAATCTAGGATTTTTGAACCTGAAGAAGCAGATTACATCATGGCTAATGCCCTAAATAGGATGCTAGTCACAGTAGGAAGCAGTACTTTGTTGCTTTACAGTCTTTGGAAAGTGTTTTATAATTTATAGATGATTTTAATACCCCAATTCTTTATGGAACTGTTTAGCATATATGATTCATACCAATGGCTAACTATAACCTTTGGGCAAGCCTTAGCTTATATAGCAACTGGTAGTGTCAATGTTTCAGGTTTATTGGGTTCTGAGAAAGTTCATTGGAAATACTTTTGGCAAGGCAGAGGATACCAACCCAGTTCTTGAGACACTGAAACAGCAAGTGAAGCTACTCATTGACATTAACAGGCAAATAAGGGAAGGCAAAGAACTAGATGCTAAAACCATTTCACAGTTGGAATTAATTGAGGGGACTATCCAAGGTGATACCAAAGATAAGGTAAAAGATACAAACAATGAAGAAGAGATAAAAGGGGCTGAGGCTGCATCTGTGACTATATTGCCAATAACAGATAGGACTGTTGTCCAACCTGACTTGGGGATTGTACACGTTAAAGGGTACAAGCCATTTTCTGGGGGAGACATAGAGATCTTAAAAAGGAGGTTCCTATAATATTATTTAAACACACACACAAGTCAATCAAAGAATATAAAAGGGCTGTGCATCTCTATAATCCAACTTTTGAAGATGTGGAATTGCTTTTGACTGAGCTGTATACCCATAGTTAAAAGGCAAAATTTTTTGCAGAGACTAGGATCAACCCCAACCTAGCCTCTTAGCCAGAGCAACACCAGGACATAGAACTGTCATCCCATGTTAATATGGCATATTTAAAAAAGATGTTGAGAAGATTTAGCTGAGGTGATGAGAATCCATGCACATAGCTCAAATGCATGGGGATCATTTGAGAAACTGAGGCAGTTTCACCCCACTTAAGATCATGGGTGTTACAATAGCCAAATGGAAAAGTCATTTCAAGTTTCTGAGTTTTAGTTTTCTTATTTGTAAAGTGTGATAACATCAGGTCCCTCATGTGGTGAGACTCAAGTGAGACATAGGTAAAATATTATACGATCCTTAAAACACTATAGGAATATCAAATGATTTCATTGTTATTGGTATTAAGATGCAGACAGATGTAGGCTATATTGGAATAAACATTGAGTATTAAAAAAATCTTGCCTCAGTTCAGCTTAAAAAATCCACACACATTACTCACTAATTGAATTCATACAGTGTGTTTCCAGTCAAACAAATATAATATTCATTGGTTGGCTATGCATTTCCTGAAATGGTTTTACTTTCAGGATTAACTTTTAAGTCACTTGGACTAGGTAAACCAGAATCTTTTTTGAAAAGGCAAGCCAGTTTTTGGAGGTTGTGAATTCCCTGCTAAATCCTCAGAGTCATAATTAAGGATTCTTGTGCCTGGCACAAAATCAATTGATAGCAGGGATAACAGCATTATGGCAGTAGGGACAGTAGAAACACAGAAGATAGGTAGAATATAAATATAATATCAGGAAAGGCAGCTAACCCACCTCCCCCCAGAGAGTTTAGCCCTCATTATTGCAGAAGTTGGAGGGAGGCAAGGAAGCTGGCTCCCAGAAGATGAATGCCAAGACAATAGCATCTGAGATAATGATAATTCAAGGAAAGTTGTATTGCCAACTATAGGGGGTGGGGAAAAGCCCTCCTGGGAAGAAAAAATATTCTCTTTCTTCTTACCTCGGATGCCAGAAACCTTAGGCCAAAGCCCCATTCATCTCAGGCTAGTTCTGGTTCTATAAATCCTTCATAAATTTCAGTATGGAGTCAATGTCCAAATGGGTAAAAGAATCAATTGTAAATGATAACAATTAAAAGTCCCCTATGGAAGTAAGGGGAAATTAAATAATATGAACTCTTTCCTCTTTTCTTTACCTAGAAAATAATGAAGCGACTCATCAAAAGATATGTACTGAAAGCCCAGATAGATAAAGAGAGTGATGAAGTCAATGAAGGTGAGTTAAAGAGAGTACTGAGATATTTTCTCAAAGCTAGCAGAGCAAAGGGCAGGCACATAGCTGTCAGCAGACAGTGGATGGGTGAAGCTTTTAGGGGAAAGGACAAACAATCTAGTGGAGCAAAACAAAAAAATGGGAGGTTTTAGGAGTGGTTGAAGAAGGAGGAGGGGTAAGGAAGTATATTATCTAATCCTTATCCTGGAGTCAGGAAAACTTCAGTTGAAATCCTAATTCAGGCACATACTAGTTTATGTCACCCTGAGCAAGTAACTTTGCCTCATCTCATCTCAAGTTTCCTCAACTGTAAAATGGGGAAAATCTACCTCCCAGAATTGTTATGAGGATAAAATAATATTTCCAAAGTGCTTAGCCCAGTGCCTGGCACAAAGTAGCTAACTATTATTATTTTAATAAAATTATAATTATGTATTATGAGTATTATTATGATTATTAATAATAACTGTGGGATCCATATGGCTGAGAGGGGTTCAAGCTGCAGCACAGAATTCCATAGTGCCCCCCAGAACTCTGAGGGTGTGACACTGAAATGGCAGGGTGGGATTCCTTCAAGCTAGAGGGTCAAGCCTCAACCCAGAATTCCAGGGGAACCCCCTAGAGAACTCTGGGTGAGGGGGCAGTTTAAGGCAATTAGGGGCAGTTGGTTCTTGGGGTTTGAAGTGAGCAGGTCACTCTGTTTGCTAATCCCAGATCTGGTTGCTCTGGAGAAAGCCTTAGGCTTGGATCTATATAAAGCCCTTATAGTTCTCTGCTGCCAATAAGTTTTAGCTTGAATCAACAATCAGTTACCTCCAAATAGTTATTTAGACCATAGGAGAAGATTATCTATACAAGTTAGGAAGCTAGTTAGTTAACCAAGATACCTCTCTCTTCTAGGGGGAGGGGCTGTTTGAACCTAACAATTTAGGGCTTCCTAGACCTTAATTTATCCTTGTCAATTTCCCTTCCTTCCCTTCCCCACATATCATTAAACCGTTCATTATTTGGGAGCTGTGCCTGGCTATTATTTAGGGGAATACTCACAACTTCCTCAAGCTGAGCTCCTCCTGCCGTGTGGCCCAGAAGGCTAAACCTTTCCTCTGTCCCTGAAAGTCTAAGGATATCAGGCTTCTCCTATTCTCTCCTACTCAGAACTGTGGGGAAATAGTTTGAGAAAGTTAACATCTTCAGGAGATCAACCTTACCTAGTTTCCTGACTGAGATCAGAAGATAGAAGATCAACCTCCATTTTGTAACTTCTTCCTAACTGCTTGATGGGAGGGGGGAAGTAAAGGAGGACTCACTAAGATTATGCCCCCCCCCCTTTTACTCAAGTCTGTCAGTGGGTATGAGGGAGACCTGCTTGCTACAGACCACTGGCATTTTACAACTTCCCACAATTATCTATGTTAAACAAATATAACAGTTTGGCCAGCCAGCCTAGGATTTCTTTCAGAACCTGAGTGGGAATTTGTTAGTATGGCCAGCTTGGTTAACAGAGCCATTGTCACACTGGGGTGCTCTAGGGTGCTGCTATATGGCATATGGCAAGCTTGTGCAACTTTTTGGCTAGTAACTATTCCCCAATTTTGCATGCAGATGATTGAAGTCTATGATTCTTACAAGTGGTTGACTATATCCTTGGGTGAAGCTCTGGCATATGTGCCATAGGGGATGGCCATGGCTGTAACATTTTATGGGGCTCTGATGATATTAAGGAAAGTTCTAGCTTTTACTTTTCGGAAGACAGAGAACAAACCCAGCTTTGGAACAACAGTTGAGCAAATGAAGACCCTCATAGAGATCAATAAGCAAATTAGAGAAGGAAAAGGTCTAGATGCAAAGACCATCATGCAGCTAGAAATTATAGAAAATACAGTTACACCAAAAAAGGGAGGAGATAGTAAGCAAAAGGCCATAGAGAAGAATACCGAAGAACAACAGGCTACAGGGGCTGAAGCAGCTCCTGTAACTATCCTCCCCATAACAGATGGAACAGTGGTGCAACCGGACTCATGCATAATTCATGTCAAGGGATACAAATCTTTCACAGAGGGTGATTTGGAAATCTTAAAAAGGAGGTTCCCCCAATTCTACACCAACACACATAAGTCGATCAAAGAATATAAAAGGGCCATTAGGTTATACAATCCAATATTTGAAGACGTAGAACTGCCTTTATCAGAGCTTTATACCCCTAGTGAAAAGGCAAAGATCATTGCAGAGACTAGGATCAACCCCAACCTAGCCTTGTGGCCTGAGCAGCACTAGGATTTAGAACTTTCCTCTGATGCCAACATGGCTTATCTCAAAAGATGCAGAGAGGATTTGACTGAGGTGATGAGGCTCCATGCAAGGCGCTCAAATGCATGGAGGTCCTTCGAGAAATTAAAGGAAAGGGAAGAAGAACACCCAAAGCTATACTTGGAGTGGCTCTTAGAGGCAGGAGAAACCATTCTAGGGTTTAGGGACATGACAGCTGAAGATAACATCCAGCATGTCAGGCGTCAGTTCGTAAAAGGCAGTGTAAATCACATCCAATCCTACTTCAAATTGCATTGCCCGCAATGGGAGACCATGTCCATTGAGGAACTGAGAAAGACTGCAGCCTATGTGCATGAGTGTAGGGATACTGAGCCTAAGCAATCTAAAGCCTCAGAAAAGAATAAGGAGATTGCAGAGCTAAAAAGATAGCTAAAGGAAGCACAAAAGGCCAAGGAGATAGAGGAAATAAAGAACATTGCTCTGATGTCCTGCAATCAGAGGAGCCAGAGTAGGCGATCCTCCTACAACAACAACAACAAGAACTCTGTCAAACATTGTTTTATTTGTTCAAAACTTGGGCACATTGTTAGGAACTATAGATTTAAGTCACGGATAAATTTTGGTAATAGAAATAACAACAACAACAGGAGAAACACCTACTATAACTCTAGATACAATAATAGTAATAGCAATAAAAGGGCAATAATACCAGATACAGAGACAAAACAAAGGCCAGGTGTTGTGACTATACCTGTGCTAGCTTTAGTAATTCCCCAAGTTTATCTAAAATGGAGGAATATGTGTCCCAAGGAGAAAGACCACGTGCCAACTTATGAATTGAGGAAGCAGCATTAGTTTTTGCAATGACAGATAAGAAAATGGCAATGATAAGAAAAAGGCAATGGCAATGATAAGAAAAAGGAATGTGGGAAAGAAAAAATGGGTGGAGAAGAAATCATAAATTATCTGTTGGTGGATGTAACACAAAGTTACAAAGGGGGCAGTTAAAGGCAGTTGGAGTCCTGGTATAAAAAGGCAGATCACCCTGCTTGCAGGGTCTTGTGTCTTGGGTCTTGGGTCCTGGGTCCTGGTCCTCATCCTGGTGCTGTCTTTGCTCTTGGATCTGAGCACAGTAGCAATCTGTGTGGCTCTGAGCTGAGCCATTCAGTCACTGGCAGCCAAAGCTGTTTTACTTTTGTTAGACCTTCAAACAGTGCCACAGTCTACCTTTGTTTGGCAATCTAGGTTTAGAAGAAGAATATTTAGAGGCTTAGAGAGGAGATCAGCAATTCAAGATACATTTCCCCCTTTGTGGGGTTGACAAACTGTTTAGGTAGTTTTTTTCCTTACCTATCAATCCTAAACCATTTCCCCTTTCCCATTCCCAGATATCATTAAATCCTTATCAACTAGGAACAGTGTCTGGATACAGATATTTTGAGAATATACTCACAACCTCCATAAGCCAAGTTCCTCATAACTGTGGCTCTAAAATTGATCCTAACCTCTGAGCCAGGAAATTTCTTCTAAGACTTCAAGCTTCACCCATTCTATCCTGTGGGGAAATAATTCAGAGAAAGATATCATCATATGGAGTTTAGCCTTTCCCCACTTACCATCTTGGCCCAGAAGTTATCAAGCCAGATTGCCCACCATTACCAAACTGTTAACTGATTTCCAACTGTTTAGTGGGAGGGGGGAGGTGAAGGAGCACTTCCATAAGCTCCAGCCTCTCCCATTCAGTCCAGCCTGTCCGTGTGCTTGTGTCTCTCCTAAGACCAGGGATTAGGGAGATTTCAGTATCACTGACCCCCTGTCATTTTACAGTTTCCCTAATCCTACAGTTTGGCCAGCCAGCCTAGGATTTCTTTTTTGAATCTGAGAGTGAAAAGCTTTAACTATAATGCAGGATTTATGCAAGATCTCTTGCATTTGCAAAATTACCCTAGGCAATCCTGGCAGTTAGAAGAATGGAACTTTGGCCCAGCAAGTGCCAGTCCCAAGAACTGACAGATTGAGCTGGGATTATAAATACCCCTGCAAAACCAACCTGGGGGTTCTGATTTCCTTGACTTCCCCTTGGGGACCCTGGGAGGTTGAAGGGAGGTTGAAGGGAGGTGTGGGTCATGGATCATGGGTAGGAAATTAGGTTAGGTCAGCCTAGAAACAGGGATACCCCTAAACTAATTCATCAACTTTATCTGTCTAGGTGGTGGACCACTTAACATCAGGGCAGTGGAAATTATCTCTGGCTGAGGGGCTGGTTCCCTTAGCCTCATCTTACCTTCTAGGCCCATTGCCAACACTGGCCAGTAACCCTTAGCAACAGCTTCTCCAGACCCTAACCTTCTTTCCTCAGTTTTCCCTCCTGTGTTTAAATAAACCCTTAGACTGATACTGTGAGCTTCTATAGTTATTTATAACATCATCCAGGGCTAAGGGGCTGAGGAGAGGGAAGATAGCAACCACTTGACTCCAGAGGAAGTATTGGCCAGGCATCCATTTTATTCAGGAAGTGTGTCAGCTTCACTTCCTGTTGGTTACTGCTTTCACTTCAACAGGGAGGGGCTCCTCACTCTCCACCTTAAAGGAGCCTATGGACAGCAGGGAGACTGACTGGGCATTACAGCTCAGGCATACACATCCCTGGCTATCTCAAATCATCAATTAGTGTAGTTACAAGCTCCCTGACCCAGGAGACTCACTTATACCACCTGCTCCCTGTTATCGGCCATATTACCCCCTTATTACAGTTTGGTGAGCACAGCTAAGTTAACTGCCTTCAAAAGACACTGAAAATGGGCTTTGCTAGGATGTTGTTTATAGTCTCTACTTTCTCCATGCTTCTCTGGTCTTTTATGTAGGGAGCACTTGAATTTTGGTTTCACAAAGTGCCTCAGTTCATTCACCAAATGCTAGAACTATATGATTATTACAAATGGTGTGCCATAACACTGGCAGAATTTATATGTTTTATACCTATGGCTATGGCTCTGGTTTTTGTTATTGTGCAATCCTTAATAGTCCTGAATAGGGTCCTCTCCCATCTTTGGCTGCTTTTTGGCTCTACTTTTAATACAAAACCTGACTCTGTCTCCCTAGAAATGGTAGAAAACATGAAGCTACTATTCCAAGTCCTCAAGCAAATCAGGGAAAGAAAACAATTAGATGAGCATACAATCCTCCAATTGGAGATTGTAGAAACCAAATATTTAGGGGCTAACAACTCAAGCAAAAACCACAGGCTGCTAAGGACACCCAAACACTGGCTACAGAATGAACCACTGAGACCACAGTATCCATGCTCCCTATTGTTGACAGAACCATCCTACAACCTGGGGAGGGCATTGTCCATGTCTTATAAGCCTTTACCCATGTCTTATAATCTTATATGCCTTTACCCCTAATGATTTAGAAGTGCTCAGGAGGCATTTCCCCAAGTTCTTCCTCTTGCCTTTCAAGAGCATAAAAGAAATGAAGCGTGTCTTCACACTCTTTAATCCCAGTTGATGACACGGAGTTCCTTTTGGGGGAGTTTTATTCATCCTCTGAAAAAGAAGAAATTTTTGGCTGAGATTCGCTTGAACCCCAATATCACTGCATGGCCCACAGTCCACCATGACCTAGAGTTAACATCACATGCTAATATGAGGTACCTAGTCCAATGCAGGACAGATTTACTCGAGACAATGCAGCTGCATGCCAAAAGACTAAATTTGTGGCAAAAATTTGAGAAACTGAGGCAGGGGGAAGAAGAACACCCTAGCAGCTTCCTTGACAGGGTAATTGAGGCAGCCAAAACAATATTAGGCCTCAGAGATGTGCATGCCCCAGAGACCATCAACCATATCAGGAGGCAGTTCGTGAAGGGTGCTTCACTGCCAGTCCAAAACTATTTTAGGCAGAACTGTCCTCAGTGGGAATAATTGCTACTAGAAGACATCAGGCAGCATGCATCTTATATACACGATTCAAAACAAAAGGAAGTCAGGACATCCAGACAGTTTGACTCAGATAAGGACTCAGTGATAGCTGACCTCAAGAGACAACTAAAGCAGGCTAGGAAGGAGAAAGAAATTGAAGAAATTAAGAACTTCACCCTCCAGGCCAGCAAGGGGTGTAGTCAGTCCAGGAAACCTGCTAGTGTCTCCAAGCCCAAAACCTATTCTTCAAAATGTTATCTGTGTGGGAAGATAGGTCACGTGGTACAAATGTGTAGATATAAGCAACAGATAGACTTTGGCAGGAATAACAACTCCAGCCAGAGAGATAGGAATGGCAAAAGAACTTACTACAACTCAAAATGGTACAACAATTCAAGAAAGGTTGAGGGCACCAAGCATGACAGTCAATGCTGCAATCATGCATGCAAGAAGTACAGCCAGTCTCCATCTCTTCATCAAATGGAGAAATATTTGGCTCAGGGTGAGATTCTGAAGTCCTTATGAACCAACGTTTCTGAATCAGAAAGGACTAATGGCAATGACAGGGCTATGTGTATAATTAATCTGGGTGTACTAGATGATTCTCAAAGACTGGGCATGGGAGAGCATATATCTCTAGCAAGCTGCACAGAATACAATGATATCTCTGTGACAGAAGACCAAGAATGGGAGGACATAATGCAAATGCACAAGGAGATTTATGCGACAATTGAGGATGACTATAAAAGGGGTCTGCTTCCTCATTCCACCACAAAAGACTTAGATGAGAAGCATAGGGACCATCCAAGAATCTGCAACAGCTTGCTTCCAGAAGCTTTGCAATCTTGGTTGGAGTCATCAGAATCTCAAGCTCCTCTCTTTATTCCAAGTTTGAAACAACAGGTTAGCTTGGATAAAGAACAAAGTGACAGGGATTTACAATGTATTCAGAAAGGAGTATCATTAATAACTCTGAAGGAGTCAAATCCCAATGTCCAAACCCATTCTCTTGCTTTAGACATGAAGCAACAAGAAGAGGTTAGAGAGCAATCCAAACAGAATGTTGACAGAGGCTTGACTTTGCCAGAGCAGCCCACTGAGTTGCTGGCTGCTGGCAGCTGCTCAGAGAATTCTACATCTAGCTTTCTCAACCCCTTAGCTGATGAATTCAAACCAGAAGCTTGGGGAAGGGAGAGTGATCAACTGTAGTCTCCAGTGGCTAGTGTGCTCAATAATAACATCATTGAAGTCTGCTCAGTGGTTGGAGACACAAATCAACTGACTTCAGCCCCACAGACTGGAGGGCTAGATAGTGAACTCCAGACAGCTTCTGAGTCGGGAGTTATACCAGAGGTATTGAAGGGAATAAAAACTATCTATCAAACATTCCCTGACACAACTAATGGGAAAACTCCTGATCTGGGGGTTTGTAGTTCACAAGACAACAGAGTGGATGGAGAGACAAGTCCAACCTCCATTTTTTCAGCCCTCAGTCAGAGCCAACCTGAAAGTTCTGTGGGCTCTGCAGAGCTCAGCCTAGTAACCATGGTTACTCACTCTCCAGCTCTCAGTGATAGAGAGTGCCTGAGAGTGAAAAGCTTTATCATGGCCAACCTTATTAATAGGGTAATTGTTACTCTGGGGTGCTCTGCAGTACTGTTGTATGGTCTTTGGAGGGCATGTTCAACTCTATGGCTTGTGACAATCCCTCGGTTCTTCATGGAAATTATCAGGGTCTGTGATTCATGCCAGTGGCTGACCATACCCCTGGGTGAAGCTCTGGCCTATGTACCATCAGGGATGGCCATGACAGTGTCATTTTATGGGGCCTTCATGATATTGGGAAAGATTTTGAATTTTACATTTGGAAAAGCAGAAGTCACAAACCCAGCTTGGAAACACTAATTGAACAAATGAAAGCTCTAATTGAGATAAACAAACAGATTAGGGAAGACAAGGAGCTAGATGCATGAACCATCATGCAGCTAGAAGTTATAGAGGGAATAGTTTTGCCAAAGAAGAAGGAAAGTAAACAAAAGGCCAATGATACTACCACCACTGAACAATAAGCTGTAGGGGCTGAAGTAGCTCCTGTCACCATTTTACCTATCACGGACAGGACTGTAGTTCAACCTGAATCAGGGATTATGCATGTAAAAGGGCTATAAACTATTCTCTGGGGGTGATCTAGAGATTTTTAAAGAGGAGGTTTCCCCAATTCTACACAAACCAACATAAGTCGATAAAAGAATATAAAAGGGGTGTCAGGTTATATGATTCAACCTTTGAGGACATTGACTTGCTGTTTTCAGAACTTTACACCTCTAGTGAGAAGGCAAAGTTTATTGCTGAGACTAGGAGCAACCCCAACCTAGCCTCTTGGCCTGAACAGCATCAAGATCTCGAGCTATTGTCCCATGCCAACATGGCGTACCTGAAACGTTGTAGAGAGGATTTGGTGGAAGCAATGCATCTCCATGCACATTGCTCCAATGCATGGGGATCCTTTAAGAAGCTTAGGCAAGGGGAAGAAGAACACCCAAGCCTATATTTAGATAGGCTCTTGGAGGCAGGAGAGACCATCTTGGGCTTTAGGGACATGAACACAGAGGACAATATCCAACATTCCTGGAGTCAGGAAAACTTCAGTTGAAATCCTAATTCAGGCACATACTAGTTTATGTCACCCTGAGCAAATAACTTTGCCTCATCTCATCTCAGTTTCCTCAACTGTAAAATGGGGAAAATCTATCTCCCAGAGTTGTTGTGAGGATAAAATAATATTTCCAAAGTGCTTAGCCCAGTACCTAGCACAAAGTAGCTATTACTATTTTAATAAAATTATTATGCATTATTAGTATTATTATGATTATTAATAATAATTTATGTACAAAGGGGTTTGACCTCTATCTCCTTCAATTGCTAGTTACAGGGAACACTGCTCATTTAATTATTCAGGCATATGATATTTTCTATGACACTACTTCAAGGATTAACGATTTCATCAATGTCAATATTCCCCCTCTCTCCCTAGATAGACTTTGTGAGATTAGCCTCATGGATGAGAAAAAATGGCATCTTTCAGTCAATCTAGTGATAATTCTCCTTGCATTCAGCAATGCTCATTCGTGGATGGCATTTAGATGATCCCTAATCAAAGTTTTTTTTCCATCTTGGTGGCACCTGCCACAGTCTGTGCACCATACTTGGAGCCTTTCAGAAGCCAGGTTCACCCCACACTATGATGAGGACTCAGAAAAGTCCTTTAGTGTAGATCACAGAAACCTGGTTAAGTTTAACATGGTTCAGGCGTTACATGTTTAAAGGGATTGATTATGTATATTGTTTATAGAAGTGGTATTAAAAATCCTCATAATTTTCTTTCTTATAGGTGAATTGAAAGAAATAAAACAGGACATTTCAAGTCTCCGCTATGAACTTCTTGAAGAGAAATCCCAGAACACAGAAGACCTAGCAGAACTCATTAGAAAACTTGGGGAGAAATTATCAATTGAACCAAATCAAGAAGGAAGCAATAGATAACATGAACACCTTTTAGAAATTGAAATTAAATTGTCCACTTGAAGCCATAAACTTTACCAAATAAAAATAAAATAATAATACCTTTTTCCCCATTCTTGAATAGCAAAAAGTCACATTAAAAATCTTGGGCCATCAAACCAGATTAGAGTGAACCCTAACATCTCATGTCATTCACTCTTAAGATCTTCATTGTCCTACTCTGTAAAGGTGGCCAAAGGCAGAAGATTATGTCACTATTGGTTTGGTTTATTGTTTTTAAGTTGTCTAGACAAATAGCAGCTATCATGCAATCAGCAACAGTGTAATTCAATGTCTGAAGCTCTTTCTGTTAGTAATAGAGAGACTGTAGAGAACAGCATGGCCCTTTCTATCCTAGTAAATTCTCAGGCAATTGTCTTGTCTCCACCATAGACATCATACTGATGGCTTGTAGCAGTCGATTTGAGACAAATGTCATTATGCCTTTACAGAGAGTCTACCCACTTAGATGTATTTTTCCAAATAGTATGATGCCAAATAATCAAATGATTGACAGAGCTTGTTCAGAAATGGTCTTAAATCATCCTCATATTTCCCCAGTCATCTCTCAAGGATAAAAAATTGCTACTTCTCTTCAGTTATGGAGCTAGTACAGTTAATATGGCTAGAAACATTTGATTTGTTCTTTTTGTAGCCAAGCAAATGTTAATGATGATATGAACTTTTTGTTGTTCATTTTAATACCATGAATGGTGGTAATACAAAATTTCTAACACTAGTGACCAAACACACAAGCAATAAGTGAATATTTTTAGTGGGGCAGGGAAGAATTGATCAAATTGTCCTAAAATATCCATTTCTTTGTTATGATGAAAATTAAATGCCAGCAACTGAAAGTTAAAAGCACCAACACTAAAAATTATTGAAAAATTGGCAAATATCTTTCTGGGATTGTCAGCTTCTTCCAACCACATGTAAAAATGCATAAAACTAGAATTTCCTCAGCTTGATTATTATCTAGAGGCTATAGTGTCTAGACATTGATCACTAGTTATCTGAAAGAGTCAACAATGATGGCTGAACATTCATTTTCTCTATGTGTCAGATGCCACCACACACTTCTCATCCTTTAAAAAACTCTGGAGTTTCAATAGCTTCATTATCCAAAATTAAGAGAGAATGAAATATTTTTTGAGTTTTACTTTAAAAATTAAATGGAGGGGGCAGCTGGGTAGCTCAGTGGAGTGAGAGTCAGGCCTAGAGACAGGAGGTCCTAGGTTCAAACCCGGCCTCAGCCACTTCCCAGCTGTGTGACCCTGGGCAAGTCACTTGACCCCCATTGCCCACCCTTACCAATAATACACCGAAGTACAAGGGTTTAAAAAAATTAAATGGACTATGAAAACATGTTTAAATGCCAGCTATGAAAACATAAAACTGAAGTGGCACTATGTAGCTAGTTCACAAGAAAGAAATTTGAATTGCTCATTCTATGACATTTTCTATGTGCTATTACAGAGAAGTTTAGCAATATAGAAGAGTCCTATTTCAAATGTATTGTAACAGTATTTGATGAGCTAGTTGCCAGAATAAATAAATTATAGCAAATTCACTCTTGAAGAAATTAAATATGCTAATAATATTCCAAATGTTTGTTATGCTGTGTTATAGGAGAAGATGTTTTCTGTTTTGTTTTGTTTTTCATTCCTATGGCTACTTTGAAGTGATTAATGTGTTTGACTTCCCAAGGAAAGTCAATTGGATGAATATGACTATTATTATTGTTTTTTCCATTATTATAAATGGTTGAGAAAAAAAGCATACTAATACTGATGGTCATATCTACAAGTTCTTTAATGTAGAACCTAGGCTTTAACTTTGCAAAATATAGAATTGTTTCAGATTGGGTCACTCCAAACTATACTACCAAGTCTATTCTGTATTTTGCCAATGGGACCACACCGATCCATAAATGAAACTCTGGACTAAATCCCCCTTCAGAGCTTATCTACTATCACCCAGAATCTCAACAATAGCAATTAACACATTTTTATAGAGAACCTCTTACTCTAATATGATCCTGCAAAGTTGTGATAGGGATAGTGGCATATATTTATAAAATAAACACACCTAGCTAAATTATTATATTGAAGAAATCAGCACAAAGAAGGGTATACAAATATCCCAAAACAGCTTCCACAGAAGAGGAGTCAACTGAGATGTAGAACTATTCAAAAAGCTGTCCCTTAATCAAATTTACAGGCATGACTAGCATGGCTTCTATGGCTCTTGGTTGGGAAGGATCTAAATGGGTAGTTTATAGAAAATAAAAATGCGATAAGACCTACATACCTCAGCCTGAACCAGAACAAAAATAAAGAGCTTCCATCTCCCAGAAAGTTGAGATAAGATAGACAGAGAAGTAGCAAAATATAATGCAAACTGATGAGTCTTTTATTCTTGCCTCTGTTTCACAGGCCATGGGCTTGACTAAAACTGCTCCATCATGTCAAGATTTATTTATGTCCTCACATGAGCCTGTGTAGTTGCTTGGTGGAGTACTTCCAGATATAAATAGCTCAGTTTGATACCATTCAACAAGACTTTTAAAAAATCCCTTATCTTCTGTCTTTGAAAAAAAAATACTAGGTTTTGGTTCCAAATCAAAAGAGCAGTAAGGGCTAGGGAATTGATTAAATGACTTGCCTACGATCAAACAGTTAGGGGAAGTGTAAGGTCAGATTTGAATCCAGCAACTTCCCATCTCTAGGCCTGGCTCTCTATCCACTGAGCTACCTAGATGTCCCTCAACAAAATATTTTAAGTACATACAATGTGCCAGAAAAAATGTTAAGCTCTGAGATACAAAGGCAAAAATAAAAATAGCCCTTGCCTTCCATGAGCTTACATTCCATTAGAATCCAGGCATATTAAGGGATGCCTTAACAGCTATTATGGAGTGATTTCTAAAAGACCTTTTGAGTGTAGAAACCAAATCTTATTCCTTTCTATCTCCTACTTGGCACTTTTGAAAGTGTTTTCCTAGTCCTTCTTCTCTATCTTTCCAGTCTTCTTAAACCTACCCTTCTCTCCCTGGCATACTTTAAAATATAGTGGCATTGGCCATTTTGCTGTTCATTACACACAATACTCCAGCTCCAGCTCCAGGCCACTTTCTAAGAATGTTTCAAATGACTATTATTGAATAACCATCTTTTTTCATTTACGGTTAAGCTCAGATTTGTAGGGCAAGTCACCCTGAGCTCCATTCTGAGTTCCATTGCTCTTCAGAACACATTCCGTTTCCCACCTGTGTAGAGAGTAAGGGGGTTCAATTACACTAATGGTAGGAAATATAACAGCAAAGAGATTTTTTTCCAGTGGGAGCTATGTAAATGTTAATTATTTTGTTGTTATGGCCAGATGGAATTCAATCTAAAAGCTTAAATTTGATCTTGCTAGCATATTTCAGCAGCCTGAGGCTATGCCCAGCTTAACTGGAACACTATTTTTCTATGATCACTAAAAACTAACTTGGAATTCTAAATGAATTTACAAAACTACTGTAAGTTCTCATTTATGAAAGGCTGAATGGTTGTCTGATATAGACACAGTTAGGACAAGGAAAGCCAGTCCAGGTAGAGTGAAGTACATATAGTAAGGAGATAGACCTTTTTCTCTCCTAATTCTGTCACTCCTTTCATCACAGTTTAAATTTAAATTTTTTAATTTTAGTGACAAATTTCCACATAAGTTTTCCAAAGCTATATGATCCATATTGTCTCCCTCCCTTATACCTTCTCCCCTTGGAGCTCACAGTTTAAGTTGATACATATATACCATCAGGTAGAATTTTTGTTTTTTATAAATGCTCCTATTTATTATTGCTCAGTTGGGCTGGACTTTTTATAGACCCAATTCCCATAATGCAAAATAGTTAAGTGACTAGACTCTAATCCTTACTAGAAAATTTACAATATCTTTTGAACAAAGTTCAGGAAACTATAAGTATGCCAGTAACAAATGATTGTGTAATATTCGCCCAAACTAGTTAATTCAATAGGGTACTAAACAAAACAAAGTTGTTTTGACACCAAATCAAAATATCCTGATGATAAGTGGAAAATGTAATTAGACATCTAATACTGCATTTATATGACTTAAAAACATTGAGAAACTCGCTTTTATAATGGTAGAGTTGGCCTTAGAATTAATTAGAACAGAGTTCAAGACCTACCTCTGACATATACCTGCTGTAGAACCATGAACAACTCACTTAACCACTTAGTTCCTCCAAGCAACTCTCAAGATTATGTTCTAATCAATCAACAAATCTCAATTAGGTGACTATGATATGCTAGGAACTGGACTCCACATTTATAATATGAGGACAAAGACAAAAATGAAACCATCCCAGTCCTCGAGAACTTTATAATCTAGTTGGGAAAAGTGTGTGTATGTTTGCATGTGTGAATAAATATGTATACATATGTACATACACAGATGCAAAATATATCCAAACTATATCCAATACTAGGTAATCGGAGGAGACATCAGCAGCTGGGAGATCAGGAAAGGCCTTGTGTAGGGGATTGCACTTGAACTGAGCTTTGAAAGAAATTAAGAATTTTGAGAGGGTAAGGTTTGGTGATATAAACACAGAGATAGAACATGGAATTTCATGTCAGGGTCAGCAACTAAGTCAGTTTGACTAGACTGCACAGAGTCTGGAAAGGACCATAATCCATAATTAATTCAGAAATGTAGGCTGGAGCCAGGGAGTGGAGCATTTAAAATATAAAACAGAGAAGATATTCTTTTTATTTTATCTTAAAAGCAATAAGAAAATGCAAGAGCTTTCTGAGCTGAGGAGCAAGCTGTACTTTAGAAAAATCACCTTGGGACTATGTGATGCACAGAAACAGTGTGAAAAGAAGAAAGATAGAGAAGGCAAGCACAAGTAAGAGGCTATTGCCACAATCCACATATGGAGTGATGAGGGTCTGAATTCGTGTAACCGTACCTTCTGTGGGGAGAAAAGATCAAATATATGTAGTGGAGAGAGTATTGGTTGAACTTGGCAACTGATTGGATGTGTTGAGAATGAAGAGTAGAAGATGATGCTAAAGTTGTCAAACTACATAGAAAGAAGGATAGGGATGTTCTCTTTAAAGACAAAGGAGTGAAGAAAGGAGTAAGTTTTGTGGGGATTCTTATATGAACATGCTGATTTTGAGATGCTGATAGGCTATATCTACTTTGTTCTGGAGCTTCTATTTCCTCTATTTATTCAACCTAAAATTCCCAAGAGATGCAATATCAATTTCCAAAATGTATTTGTAAAACATGGTTGGATAGCAGTTCAAAAAAAAGGTGTTTGGGGAGGCTGTGAAGTTAATGTGTTAATAGCACTTAAAAAAGATAATGTAAGCTTGGGGTGGAGTGAATTAAAATTTCCAAAATAAAGTTTGCTGATGTAGCACTGGCTCTCAGGAGAAAGAAAAGACCACCAAGGTCTGAAATCTAGGAGTCATTTGCATAAAAATGATAACTAAACCCATAAGAACAGATAGAATCCCCCAGAGAAAAAGTGTGGAGCTAGAAGAGCTTAATATAAAACCTTGGGCAGGATATCAGTGACAATCTAATAGAGTTTCTGTGGAAGGACCAATAGGGGAACCAGGAGAAAAGTGTCAAATAATCTTAGAGAGGAGGGGAGGGGGGGGTCAACCACAGCTTATGTTTCAGAGAAATCAAAAAAGTTAGAGGCTGAGAAAAGGTCTTTGAGTTTAGTAGTCACTGGTAACTTTGGAATGGAGTTTCAGTCCATTGATCAAGTTGAAAATCAGACAGCAAAGAGGTAAGAAATGAGAAAAGATGAAAGGGAGACAAAAAGTGGGCAAATTCCTTAGGAATTTGATTGTGAAAGGAAGGAGAGATATAGAACAATCACTTAAAAGAATGGAGAGGTTGAATAAGGTTTTTCTTGTTTTTAAAGGAAACCTGGGCATTTTACTGGCAGTAGGAAAGACTCCAGTAGATAGAAAAGACTGAATATTAGAAAGAATGAGGGATGGATTCTGGCCACATTTGTATCATGTAGCTGTCCTACTCCACCCTCTACTTCCACCCTGGTCCTTGGGCTGTTGACCTGGGATAATGCTCTCCTATTTGACAAAAGTTCGCCGTGCTATTAAATCCCAGACTAAGCATGTTGCTCTTCCTGACATGAAAGGGGGACTGTATCACCCCTCCTCACATCTCTACTTTCACACTCTTTGCCCTTGGAACAAACAATCAAATGGATATTGTCATTGCTCAAAGGCGAAGTCAAAGGGAAGCCAGACTATGATTCCATTCACTCATCCCTGTGATTTTTCAGAACAAATGCCCATTTCTTGCCACTTTTTCATCTTTCCTTTTATCATCTTCCCTTTTTCTTCCCATTTTCCTTTTGTCATCTTCCCTTATTAAATATAGATTCTTTGAAGTTGAGAACTCTTTGCTTTTTGTATTTGTATACCAAACTCTTAAAACACTGCTCAATACATAGAAAGTAATTAATAAAATGTCATTCCTTCAATCATTCATGATACTTAGGGTATTCTAATAGACAGGAGGGAACAGAATCAAGGTTATAAGGAGAGAGATCTAGGAAGGAAATGGGTCACCTCTAAAGTAAAGAAGAGAATGGAAGACTATGTCAAGAGATTTTTCAGATGAATATTAGAGAAGAGGGAAGCCCAGGACAAAGAGTTTCTATTTTCTCAGAGAAATATGAGGTAAGTTTACAGGATCTGAAAGATAGAAACAAACTCAGTGGTCACCTAATCCATTCTCTAGAAGAAAAAGAATCTCCATTATAACAAATATAAACCTGTCATCCAAGTCACTTGTTAGACTGGAAAGTGGTGGTGTGGGAGGCTCAAGGAGAAAAGAGGCTCAAGATAGTTTCTGGAGAGTGTGATAGAAAAACAATTCTGGAAGGGTAGATGGAAAAATTGTTATGCTGCATTGATTAAGTTCCTTGAACCTTAGAGGTTGACCCAGGCCTCTAACAAAAATAGAAAAAAGAAAGAAAAATGAGACTTGATAGTGTTATGCTCATATTTCATTCAGATGTTTCAATTGTTTGAAGAAAATAAATATCAATCTCTTCCAATGATCAACTTCTCCACAACAAATTGGTACATACAATGCATATCATGGATGTTGTGGAAATTCTTTTTGGTCATTGATATGCAGTTAAATTATAGCTTGTGTGATTGTTCAGTCATTTCAGTAATGTCCAACTCCTCGTGACCCCATTTGAGGTTTTCCTGGCAAAGATACTGGAGTGATTTGCTACAACTCATTTTTCAAATGAAAGAATTAAAAGAAAGAGGCTAACTGATTTGCTCAGGATCACACAATTAGAATCTTAGTCCAGATTTGAACTGAGTCTTCTTGACTCTGGGTCTAACACTATCCACTACGCCACCTAACTGGCAGGGATTCTTAAACCTTTGGAGGCTTATAAACACCTTTGGCAGACCTGTGAAGCCCTGTGGACCCTCTTCTCAAGTTGTTTTTAGTCCCAGGCAAATAATCCTGGCCCTGTAAGCTCACCAAATTGTTTAGGGGATTCTCTATGATCAAACTTTTACATAAATACTTTATTTTTCATTTTGAGAGCTGTAAAAGAGTAGATATCCATTTTCTAAGTGAGTATGATATACCTGATTACAACAACACTATTATTGTTTAGGATTAAAATTTTAGATGCATAAAATATGCTAGAATCCAAAGGAAACTAAATATATTGAAATATAATTATCAAAAAAATTTAAGTTCAGTGATCTCAGGTTATAATAGATATGTAAAGAACCAACCTTAAAGAAGCTAAGAACTGAGTTCAGCTTCTGCCTCTGACAAGTTTTAGAGAAGTAACCTCTTAGTTGTCTAGGAAACTTTCTAAGTCTATAATTTGCTGAGGTGCCAATGGTTGATAAAATCCCAACTCTAATCCTTATCACTATCTCTAGGCAATTATATTCTTAGAGGAACACCTAGATGTTTAGAGCATTTTTGAAGTTTAGCCAACCTTTATGGAGTTCTTGGGAAAGAGATTATCTTATTTTATTAGGCATTTGGGGAAATTAGCTAATGAAGGACAGACTGTCTGTCACCAGTGGAAAAAAATTGTTAAAAATTTTTTTAAACTTTTTTTAACTCTTAAAAAAGAAACAAAAAACTTTTACCTACTGTCTTAGAGCCATTACTATGTATAAGAGTGCTAAGGGCAAGACACTGGGGTTTAAATAACTTGCCAAGGTCATACAGTTAGGAAGTATCTGAGGCCAGATTGATTGATTGATTGATTGATTGATTCATTTATTTATTTTAAACCTTTAACATCTGTGTATTGGCTCCTAGGCAGAAGAGTGGTAAGGGGAGGCAATGGGGGGGGGGGGTTCAAGTGACTTGCCCAGGGTCACACAGCTGGGAAGTGTCTGAGGTCAGATTTGAACCTAGGACCTCAGGTCTCCAGGTCTGACTCTCAATCCACTGAGCTACCCAGCTGCCCCCCTGAGGGCAGATTTAAACCCAGGACTTCCCATCTCTAGGCCTAGCTCTCAATCCACTGAGTCACTGAGCCACCCTCAAAATTTTATAATTCTTAATTGCACTCCCATGGTTTCAATAGTGTCAATGAGTGTTATAACCTGATCGATATATCTAACCTTGTTTCTCTTCAGTACACTAGCCACATATCTCTAATAATCAGATATTTTGAATTGTTCTGTGAACATCTCAAAATTAACACATCTACAATAGAACACATTATCTATGTACCAAAACCCTCTGCTCTTCCAGATTACCGTCAGGGATCCCTCTATCTTCCCAGGCCCTAAGTTTGAACTTCAAAGTCATCTTGTTTGAGTGAATATAGTAGAATGAAGCAATTCTATGCTTACTTTTGACAATCAAGTTTCTCTGGGACAGAATACATTTTTTCCCCTGGTTTAACACTTGCTTTTATTCTCACACTACATAGTCAACAGATCCACATTTTTTTTTTCATTTCTTGAATCTTATTATTCCTGTTTTCATTTTCCTAAGAAAAATTATATGTCCCCTTCCCTCTACTCACCCAGGCATCTCTTGCCTGAATTACAATAGTATTCTAACAGCTTTTCCTGCCTAAAATCTTCCCCTTCTCAATTCCATTCTCCACAAAGCCTCCAAAGTGATTTTCTCAATATGACCATGTCACCCCTCTAGCCAGTAAACAATCAGACTCTGTCCTTCCTTTACAGTCTTCTTATACTTGACTCCCTCTATGGCCTTGGCTCCAGGGACCCAGCCTACTCCCTGATCTTCACACACAATATTCCACCTGTCCTCTCTGTTCCTTGCACTGGCTATTACCAACCCAGGACTGCTCTTCTTCACTTCTCTCTCCAGTTTTTTTTAAATCCCTTACCTTCCATTTTAGAATCAATACTGTGTATTGGTTCCAAGGCAGAAGAGTGGTAAGGGTAGGCAATGGGGGTCAAGTGACAGGATCACACAGCTAGGAAGCGTCTGGGGCCAGATTTGAACCCATCTCTAGGCCTGACAGTCAATCCACTGAGCCACCTAGTGGCCCTCCATCTCTGCCTCTTTAAATCCATGGTTTCCTCCCTGACTCAGCTCAAACTTCATTTGGGCTGGTGGTCTTCCTTAGTTCTCTCCCTGATGGAATTTCTCCCTCCAAGAAGATCTTTCTACTCCATACTTATCTTGCATCCCATATTTTGTCCTCCCAATATAATATAAGCTTCTTGAAGGGTGGTTTTGTTCCCTTCTCATAAATTAGCATAATGCTTGTTATATAGTAAGTGTTTAATAAATGTTTGTTGATTAATTAAATTTAACCAAAGATACCAGACACGCATGTTGATCAGTCAAGGAACTCCCTTTTTCGTATGCTTTACCTAAGAAACTTGATTGCCAAAAATGTACATAGAAATGCTTAATTCTACCATTGTTACTCAAATCAGCATTTTCTTCCTTAGAAAGTTTTAGAGGCAGAAGGAACATTCTTATAGCTTAGTTTTTTTTTCTAGACAAATGAACACCCCACTTAAAGAATCATAGAATTTTAGAATGGGAGATTGGGAGATGAGATCTGACCAAGGAAGATTACAACAGTACTATCACTTAATTTATTCTGAACCTTACATATTTCTATTGATGCAAACTAAAATTGCCAACGGACAGAACTGAAATCAGTTTTATGAATATAAATGTGAGAAGCATGGTCAGATAGAAATATGTCTGAAAATGGTCCAGGAATTTTAATGGACTTCAAACTCACCGAGAATCATCAGTGTAATATACCATTTAATAAGTTAATGCAATTTTAGACTTCTTTGAGAGGCACAGCTCCCAAGAATAATGAGGTAAAAATCCAAATATGAGTGGCAGTATGTAATAGAGGCTAGAGGGTAGGCCTTGGAGTCAGGAAGGCCTAGTTCAAATCTTGCTTCTGACAAACACTTTATTACTCTAGGGCAAGTCAATTAACTTCTTGGAGTCTTGAGCAAATCTCTAAGAATATAAATTGTTGATGTGGTTCTAATCTGACTCAGTAGCAGAAATTCCTTAGTAGGAACTTCCTATAGATGAAATAACATATCTGATTTAAAAAAAAAAGTCTCACTTTATTCCTGATCAGATCAGGCTTGTAGTGTTCTGGACACCACTGTCCAGATGATGAAGAACACCAATAAGCCAAGAAGGGTCCAGAGGAAAACAAGGACCCTGAGTTCATAGTGTGAGAAGATTGGCTGAAAAAAGTAAGGATTAGTTTGAAGAAGAAAAGTTTCAAGGAAGTCATAATAACTGGATTAAAGTACTTAAAAGTCTGTCATGTGGAGAAGAATTTTAGACTGTTTTTACTGTTTGGACCCAGAAAGCAGCCAGAAACAATGGTTGGAAATTATAAAGTTACAAATTTAGGTTTTATGTCAGGAAAAAAATCTTAACCATTAGAACCACTGGAATAGGCTGCAATGGAAGGTAGTAGGTTCTCCCTCCCTGTAAGTCTTTAAGCATGGATGAATTGTTTTAGCAAACTTCATTCAAAAATTGTTCCTTTTCTTGAATTTTCTTTTTAAAATTATTTTCTTCTCTTAATGCAAGTGTTTGGGTCTAATTTTGATTCTTACTGCTTACAAACCACACCTCAATATGAATGCACAGATAGAACTGGACAGCCTTTAGGCAATCATGCTAACAGTGCCAAGGTAGCTTGCCCAGGGCATGTTAGAACACATTGGTAGTGACATTCAGGAAGTGTACCTTGAACTTCAACATCTGACATCTTTATTCAACATTGTTCAAGCAAAGTGACTCTCTTTTCATCATGAAAACCTTTTTATACAGAACAATCTTGGTTGCAATGTCTCATGTGAAAGGAATTCTAGTAATATTCTGAATCTATCTTAACCTTTTCAAAATTATGTGACTCAACCAGTAGACATTTATCTGTTTCTCTTCTCCAAAAAATGGGTCATCCATTAGAAAATTAGAAAAGGTCAAATTTCCATGATGTAATATTCTGTTTCACTGAATAACAAAATGTCAGGTTGTTGCTATTTTTAATAGAAATGGAAGAAAAGTATTCCCTGATTGAGTGTGCATCTAAAAATACTTTTTTTGAGTATTGGGGAATGTTTCTTTTAGAAAATTCCATCTTTTAAAGGATGACCATATTAAAGATGTCAAGTAGAAGATTAAGAATTCATATCAATAAAAGCTAATGGAAAAAAATGAAAAGCCATCTTTACAGAAAGTAAATAGAGATCAACATTTTATTCCATATTTTGAGATAAACTCCAAATGAATACACGACATATATAAAAGATAACATCATAATCAAATTAGATAGCAAGGAAGAAATTACTTTTCATATCTCCAGATAGGGGAAGAGTTCAGGACCAAAGAATTGATAGGATCATAATAGATAAGCAATTTTGATTATGTAAAATTTGAAAAGATTTTATACAAATGAAACTAATGTGGAATGTAAGTAAAATTACAATGATAACAAGGAAAAATATTCTGGGAAAAAATTCTGATTTTCTGATCAGGTTTCAATAAGGTCCTTACTTTTAATCAATCAACCATGAATCATTTAGTAAACACTATTATGCTAAGTGCTATTGATAAAAATGAAGGCTAATAAAAAAAAGGTTCTACTCTCAAAGAGTTCACAATCTAATGGGAAGACAAAACACAAGAAGGTACAGACAAGAAGATAAGCCAGTAACAGAGATAATCAACAGAGGGAAAGTACTAGAATCAAGAGGGATTGGGGAAGGATTTTTTTTTTTGGAAGATGGTGTTGGAGCTATGGCTTAAAGGAAGCTTCAAGAGTAGCCAGGAAGTGGAAATAAAAGCAGGAAAGACATTTCAAGTAGGGAGACAGCCGGTGAAAATTCAGGAGCCCAAAGAGTGAGTGTCTTGTATGATAAAAAACAACCCAGTGTCATTGGATTGCAAATTCTGTAATGGGGAATAAAATGCAAGAAGGCCAGAAAGGTAAAAAAGAAAAAAAAGGTAATTTTACAAAATGTTTTAAAAGAAACAGAAGATTTTATATTTGATATAGAAGGTATTAGGATATATTTAAGTTTGGGTATCAGGATATATTGGGGATATTTATTAAATTATATGATCATATTCTTGCTTTGGGAAAGGCAATTTATCATTGAGGGGAGGATAGACTAGAATGAGGTGACATTTGATAAGCCATTCCTCAATTGACAAATGGTGAAAGGATATGGACAGACAATATTCTAAAGAAGAAACCCAAACTTATTACATATATATATATATATATATATGTATAGATATGGATATATAAGGGCTTCAACTTATGATTAACTAGAGAAATGTCAAGCATAACAATTTGTTCCCTCTCAATACCATTAGATTGGCAATGTTGAAAAGAAAAAGGAATGTTGGAAAAGTAACTGGAAAAAGCACACAATGTGTCATTATTGCTGGATCTCTGAATTGTTCCAGTTTCCGAACTGCTCCAATAATTCTGGAAAGTAATTTGTAAGCATGCTCAAAATATCCCAAACGGCACATACTCTTTGATCTAATGATACTATTAGGGCTATTTCCCAAAGAAATTAAAGAAGAAAAGGACTCATATATACAAAAATATTTATAGCAGGTCCTCCTGTGATGGAAAAGAACTGGCAACTAAGGGGGTGCCATCATTTGGGGACTCAAATTATGGAATATTAATGTAATGGAATAATATGAATAAATTATGAAGTAGATATTTCCTTTAATTTTATTTTCCCTCAATTGCATATAAAAACCGTTTCCATCATTTTCCAAAGAATTTTGAGTCTCATATTTTCTTCCTCTTTCCCTCCCTCCTCCCCTTTAATTATTCTGTCTGAGAACTGCCTGTCTGTATCCTTTGACTACTTATTAGTTGGGCAATAACTTATATGTATTTGAGGAGAGGTCCTATAAACATTTTGCATAATTATGATTATTATGTTTCACTCTCCAACCCATTTCCACCTGTTTAGTTTCTGATCGAAACCTCCCCCAATTTTCCCTCTTTTCCATCAACCTCCCTCCCTTTATTTTATCCCCTCACCCTCCTACTTTCCAATAAGACAAGATATATTTCTCTACCCAACTGATTATCTTCTTCTCTAAGAGTAAGGTTCATGTGCTCCCCCCACTTTCCCCTCTTCCTTATCTCCCCCTTTACCATAAAGGCTCTTTCATATGTCTCTTTTATATGTGATAATTTCGCCCATTCTATTTTCCCCTTCTCCTTTCTCCCAATGCATTCTTCTTTCTCATACCTTTGTTTTTTTAGCATCATCCCATTATATTCAACTCAAGTCTTTGCCCTCTATGTATATATATATATATATATATATATATATCCATAT